>NW_026857160.1:0-26091 GCF_026571515.1 Ruditapes philippinarum
TTGAAAACATAAAATTTGAACTGAAATTGGTTTCGCATAACGAACTATTTGTGTCTCACTAACATTTAAACACAAATACAAAATATTACCATAATTATGTAATAAGTAAATGTTCTTCCGCGTGTTGTTACATTTACTTTTAAATTCATACGATAATTATATTATGTAAAATGATGCATTTTGTAATGTTAAATCGTTTTGTTCAAATTTCGATTGTTTACGATTTTAGGCGTGCTCATAGATCAATTAGTTCATTTTCAGTAAATATATAAAACACATTTTCAAGTTTAAGAGCAGATTAGAGTTAAAATCTAAAGTTTACCTTCATTAATTTTCATAAAATTACAGTGAAAAAATCAATGTTAATATTTAATTACATTTCTTAAAAAATAGTTTGATTTATGGGTTGTTTAAATAAATCTAATTTGTTTAATGCTTCCAAATTATCGTTCAATATTTTCACCATTTCGTGTTCAATTCCGCTTAAGCCGGTGTTGGGGTGGGGGGGGGGGGGTGGGTGGGGGTGGGGGTAGATTGTAACTTGCACTTTCAAGTAACGTCCATAAACAGGTTCAATCAAATTGTGTCTGCAACGTTTTCAATAGTGTAGTTTT
The DNA here is from genome assembly GCF_026571515.1 of Ruditapes philippinarum. NCBI lineage: Eukaryota > Metazoa > Mollusca > Bivalvia > Venerida > Veneridae > Ruditapes > Ruditapes philippinarum. Next base: position 615 of record NW_026857160.1, read on the forward strand.
GGGTGTTATTTACGGATTCCGTGTTACATATTTTAGTCCTTGTTGGTGATTTATTAAATTCAATTTATATTTCATCAATAAGGAGAGTATTCCTTATGCTTTCGTGTCCTTAAACGTCAGTAAACATCGGCTAATTTTTCGTAATATCTCGACAACACTCTCGTTTTTTCGACCGATTTTGTATACCTATTTTAAGAGATGGTGTTTTCTCAAATGACGTCGTTATTTGTGGAGATTCCCATACATGCCCATGAAAATGTATTACAGAACAGAACAGAACAAACAGTTTATTCAAGACTTGTACAATAAGTACATAATCATTATACATATACATAAATAAATAGTATATATGATTTTATGTCACAATGGAAAATAGCACATTATCACAAATTCATATTTTGAGAGGATGAACTGTATTTAATTATAAGTTATAGAAGTTCTATGAGAAAGTGCGAGTTTAATATAACTAGCAAGATTTTTCAAAATAATCTTTTTTTTGCATTTAACAACTCTACAAGTTTAATTACACTTGGATTGATATAATAATAACGTTTAATATATTTTTTTTCTAATATTATTATAGCATTGACATATAAGTATAAAATGATATTCATCTTCAAAGTCCTGTGTATTACAGTATGTACAATAACGCTCATTTCTAGCAACTCTATTCGTACCATATCTACCTGTTTGTATACGTAAGGAATGAGAAGACATTCTTATTTTACTAATAAACAACCTTAGGTTACTAGGCAGTATATCTAGGTATGGCTCATACAAAAAAGTATCCTTAAGGTTTGTATACAATGTTAAAACACCACTGTTCTCCTTATCAACATGCCAACTTTGAATAAAAGTGTCTATCAGTCTCTGTTTAAACAAAGGTATAAATGATTTACTGTTAACAATAGTAGGATCATCCCAAACATAGTTGAAACCATATTGATATAATAAATTTTTTACCTTAGTTAACCAATTACTTTTACCGTTATTACAATCACTGAGACACAAATTATACACTTCTTTAAGAATAATGTTATCTGTTTCAATATATCGATTAACAACTAAACAAAGAAAAATGTATAATTCTTTATCTCATCTGTCTGCAGTTTACAAATTTTTGTTTGAATTTTGAAAATAAAATAATTTCAAAATGCATGTACACGTATAAAAGAAAAAGTTTGTATATTTCCTTTTGAGCGAATGCAGCGTACATGAAATCAGTACTAAACGCTAAGAATTAACAATAATTACTAAAAAATAAACAATATTAATAAAATAAAATAAATAAATGAAATTAAGAAAGAACAGGAATTAAAGAATAAGTGAATCATTGACAAGTGGTATACACTACGTATATTTGTTACTTTTTGCAATGATCGTCATTTTAGAAATTCTTCACTTATTCTGAATTTATCCTACAACACTCTGGCTGTGTACGTATTTTAGAGATTCTGGATATATTTCACTCACAAACTATCACAAAAAGCAACATTTTATTCTTTCTTTCTGTTCTTCTAATCAGCCATATTCACCTAGCAAAAACTATAGACTTTGAGCTGCGTTCTTTTGCCATAAATACATGATATTTTATTGATAAATTAATGCTTAATAAATTAATATGAATGAGAGTTATGTTTTAGTTATTCCTTCGTTATTTGCATACTTGTATTTATTAATTTCTTACCTTTAGAAATAGAATTTCCATTGCTTTCGTGCAAGATTAAAAAGAAACGCAACTATCACTATTCTCATTGTTTTATTTGTTAATAAGATTCATAATAACTCAATCACATTAAATGTGACCGACAATTATAAATGCCGATAAATTCTGTTTCTTACAATCTGATGATCTGGAACTACATATATATTCTGTACTCTCATATAAAGGGTAAATGCACTTAATGTATTGTTTTCATTATTTGAAGTTTCTGATTTCACAACAACACATCATACCTATATGTTTACATTTAAAAAAAGAAAACAAAATTGTAATTAATTACCAAGCATTTCTTAAAAGTTTGTTGACGTGATTGTCCTCTTTGATGAATATCTATATTATGTGCATGTTGGTAGACCGTTACAAACAAGGAAACGTCTTATTTACCAAGTCTGTAATAAGTAAATCCCCACCTCAGCCAGGGAAGCAACAAAAAAAAAAAATAAATAAAAAAAAAAAAAACACAAATGCAAACTCGGTTTCAAGCGGTCTTCATAACAACTGAAGCAGAAGTGCACGACAACTCGTTGAAAGACATCTCGTCGAAAGAGACGACTAAATGGGTAAGAATAACGACGGTAGCGTGCATTTACAATTACCATTTATTAACTAGGTCAATCAAACCGGGCCTGCAATGGTTTTTAAATTTAGTTCGGCACCCTTAATTTAAAGTGTATTTTTCCTTTTAAATAAGAGCCGTCGACACTTTCGTTGTTTTAGAGCCATCGACACAAAAACCAAAACACGGTAAACCCACAGTTCTTGCTTCATCCTCAATAATTAAGTAAATGCAATTCAGATACAGTAGGAGCACAGCCAGCACAACTTTTTCAGTTAAACTTCTACTGATATTCTAAAATTTTGAAGTATACGTGACGGCTGGTATATATGATTTGTTATTTGCCAATTTCTGATACTGTTGTGGGTTGGAGATTATTATGAAAAAAAAAACAAAAAACAAACCGAAAATAGCTGTAGAATTTGTGAATTATTACCTTGCTCGTGTACTCAATAAAATAATACCGGAGTTATTATGTAAACATGATGATGCATCATGAACCGCACCTTTGTTAACATGTGGGTTAATTTGTTTGAAAAATATTTTAAAATTTTCCACTTGATTTACAATGTAAAGTCGTGACCGTAAATCAATTAAAATCAAACCGTTAAATTTTGCGTTCAATTTATTATTTAAATGATCACCTAACATAATATCGTTTCTTAAACAAAACAATAAATGCATCTAAATGCGTACAGATGAGTAAATGTAAAAACGTGTGCATTTTCAAGTACACAAAACGTTGTGAGATAGGAAAATATTAAAGGTATCCCGATGTACATGATGTATCTCAAACATCGTTACAAAAAATAAGAACATGATAATTAGCGTCAAATGCTCAACTAAACAAAGAAAAACAAAATCCCAATTAGAACACACAAACAACAAAAATTGAAAATGTTGCAGGCTCGGTTGATTGAGTCTGTTCATGGACAGCACTGAAAAGTGCAAGTAACCATCCACGCCCCCTTAGCACCGGCTTAAGCAGAATTCAGTTTGTGTTTCTTTTTCTGCCTGCAAATCTTCTGAAAATAAGTACATTTATTTAATTTTACCCATGAAATATGGTGCTATATAAGTCAAATATATTTCGTATTTGTAAAAATAAATATAAAATATAAATATGAAAGTGGGCGGAGTCAAAACTCATTTGTTTTAAGGGACTTCTTTCGCCATTTTGTTTTAAAAAATCTGATACATAAAAATAACTTTGTTGAATTTCGTTTTGAAAACTACCTAGAATGATAGGAAATGGTCTGAATAAGAAAATAAATCTTAGCACAGTATCTTTTATTCAGTCATTAGCGCTGTACAGACGTTTCAAGAGGTGTTCCCGTGACGTCACAATGTAGGTCATGTTATATTCAATTAAGTACTATTGTAGATTTTTTCCCGAATGTTTTGTAAACCATTTTTTGCATAATTATACTTATCGTATGCACTGTCCATAATTAAAAAAGAGGGGTGAGATGTTTAATATAAAAAATGCTTTCACTGACTCCTACCTGGTAAGGAAAGTAATTCCATTGAATATAACAAGACTTACAAGAGTTGTAAATGTTATGTGACATGACTGTACTGTGTTCTGTTTGTGTCACTACTGTAGTCAGTAACATAAGATGATAAAAATATCAAAGTCTGTTTTTTTCATTATTATAATTGTAACAAATATACAGATAGTAACAAGAGGGACTTATATACTAATATAGTAATATTACATGCATTTTTTTCATGTCAAATTAAAAAAAAATGGTTTCTTTCAATACTGAAAGTAGAACACACTCTGGAACGAAAAAATGTGATAAATTTCAAAAAGACAAAATTCAGAATTTTTTTGTTTGTTATACACGCGTTACATGGTGATACAGTATTCATCAATATAATAGAAGACTGTTACCTGATTTTGAGGCAGGTATGAGGAAATTCACTAACATCATGTTCGTGCGAGTCAAAGATATAAAAGCTTTTTGACATTGGTGATATATGAAAAAAATTGTTAATTGATTTATTGGGAGATCAATATACTTTTTTGTTGAATTGCTTTAAAACCATTCATAAAAAACATTACACTTCATGTTCAAACTGCAGATCAAAGTTTCTGTTGTCAATGCTGCTATCTATCTATAACCTATGCTTAATGAGGGTCCATCCGCTCGTAAGGCCTTTGCTGTAGAGTACGGACCCCCGGACATGTCACCAGTCATACCCGTAAAGAGTTAATTTTAAAGCACAAAGTGGTATGCAATACCAATGACGCCAATGAAATGTAACATTAAATACTAAAGTTTAATTATTTCAAAACAACCAATATATCAACATGTTATTATCAAACATTTAATTTGATAAATATAAATTAAGAATAATTATCAAAAGCAAAATTATTAGAGTCTTGTGCCTATAATCTTCATTATATTGACAAATTCAATCACTAATAGTATACTTGATATGCTGTGTGTAAATGTAATTCAGAATGTAACAAATTATAATTAAAAAAAGGAAAAAACGGAACATTTATAGCTATTTATAGCTTTCGAATTCATGTACAGCAGAACTGCTTTCCGGTTCTCATTCATCAATTTGACATGCTGCGAATCACCGAAGGGGAAACCAATATAGAAATCGAAAGGAGTTATTGAATGCTGATTTATTTTTAGCTGTAAATCGAAGGGATAAATTGATCAAATCCGGGCACATGGACAAAAAATAGTAAACACAAATAGCCCCGCGCCTGTGGGCGTGGAGCAATAAATATACAAATTTTTTGATTGATTTATTTGTGTATATATATATGTCATATTACAAAACAAATTAAGACAATTTATCACAGTTATATCTATCACATTGTTTTTAACACAGTAATTAATTGAAATATAATAACTTGTCAAAATGTATTAAGTACTGCGCGCTGTACATTTGCAGTTGCGAAGGAAGCAATGGGATTCTTGATAATGATATTGAATAAAACGGTTATTTTCGTTTTTTGTGAAATATGGTTTATATTTTCACTCAATATGATAAAATGTCAAGATATTTTCTTTCGCCGTCCAGGCTCGCGAAAATATGTTGCATTTTATCATGGTTCGTGAAAATATATTCCATATTTCACTCAAACGAAAAAAAACCCTCTTTGTATTATCATTCAGTTATTGTTTATTTTACTTTAAAATATAATAAAGGTTGTAAAAATATCATACCGTTAATCATAAAATTAACAAGTCTATTATTGTTAATAGTGACTACACCAATAGAGATATAAAGAGCTAAACTATTACCACTAATGTCACAAATCGTTTAAGCAATGACCATAAGGTTTAAAAACAACATTTTTACTATTTCTAAAATAAATAAAAAATATATCTTATATAGCTTTATAGCAGATTATGTATTGTTTTCATTTTCTCTCTTAATTTTGCAAATTGATTATCATTCACGGGGTACTAATCTTCGTGGTTTTCGTGGATTTCATGGATAGGTCAATCTACGGATTCAAGACTCGACGGAATTATTTCGTATATTGTAAGATTATTTTGCATTATATCATTTGCATTTTTCTTTTTTTTTGCACAAATATACAATCCACAAATTTTCTATGGGTGAGCGTAAATTACAAATTTTTCACACAAGATTACGTACTAACTGCAGCTCTCTTTCTGCCGATTTATTTGATAAGAACATTACCGACTTTCCTTTGTGTGAATGTGGTACGAGAGAAAATGCTCATCACTACTTTCTTGAATGCCCTAAATATACTAACCTACGATCTGAATTAATAAGTACTTTATCTCAATTTTGTAATCCTTCCATCAATGTCATTCTTACTGGTTCCACTACTTTACCTTATGATTCTAATGTATCAATCTTTAAATCAGTTCAAAAATATATCCGAGATACAAAACGATTTTAGCGTACTTAAAACCAGAGATGTCTAAACATATTTGACATTTACTAGATTATGCATCTTAGTTCCTCGTTATTGTTCCGTCATTGTTCATCCATTTATTCCTTCCTTTCTCTAATATCTTTTTTTTCTTTAAATATTCAGTGTATATCTATTGTGCGTATCTGCTAATATACAGTAGTAAGCAATCAAATAAGAAATTATTTTTCTTCTTCTTACTAAATTCTAAAACGAAAAAAAATTACTTAAATAGGTGTTTGTCTATTTGTACATTTTTGTGAGCTGCTTTATTCTTCAATCATTTTTTCTTTTTTTCCCTCCTTTTTACTATTTGCTCTTACATATGTTACATTGTTAAATACTTAACTCTTAAGGTAGACCATGGGTAATGCAGAACAGAACAGAACAGAACATATACTTTATTTCTGACTTGGGCTCAACACCCATCATCATAACATACATATACATGTATAATTATTACAATGCATGCGTCAAGAATCATATCATAACAAATTCAATCAGTTATATTCAAATATTATGACATAGCTAACATATTGATTGAGAATGCCAAAAATAAATTTCTACATTAATAATATCATATTGATATGCTAATCTACCAAATTGTCTCGTCTTTCAAATGCTTTTAATACAAAATAATGCTAATTTTCTAATAACCAATTTTCTATCTGCGTTTAACAATTGTATGAATTTATAAAAACTATGATTAACAGTAAAGTATCTTGAAATGTACATAGTTCTAAAATCACTATAAATTGGACATATTAAAATAAAATGAAATTAATCCTCTATATCCCGGACGTACATAATGTGCATTTTCTCTGACTTCTTTCAATACCCCTGTGTCTTCCAGATTCAATATGTAGTTTATGGGAACTTAATCTAATTTTTGCAAGAACTGATCTGTATTTTGTATTTCTAATAATTTAAGATAAATAGACCTTTCATATTTAACTTTAACATTTGAATACAATTGCAAGGAAGAGCATAACGCCATGTCTGCTCGCCATTGGGTTACATATATATCCCTGAGACGTGATCTGAATACTGGTATTATAAAATTTTAATATTAACCGATTCTGGATATAACCATACTTCGGCAAATCCAGCGTTTTGTAACATGTCTCGAACTTTTGATGACCAGTTGACAACATTTGAGTTATTTGATATATCATTTCTTTGAGAACTTGAATAGTTGTTAAAATACAGTTTTGACTCTTATCGCCGTGCAACTTTAACCAATATTTTGCTATCCTAACATATCTTTCAATATACAGAGGGAATCTACCTAGTTCAGAATACAATGATAAAGTATTTGTTGACATTTTAACATTTAATAACCATTTACAAAATTTTCTTTGCACACGTTCAATATTTTCTGCTTTATTAAAGCCCCATACTTCACAATTATAATTCAAAATAGATAAAACATACGCATCGAACAAATTGAACATTATTTCTATAGATATATCTAACTCTTTTGTAATGTTAAGTAAAGAGTTCATTGCCCTTAAGCCTTTTCCACTAAGGTATTTGTTGCTGGTACAAATGAACCGCCACTAGAAAATACAATTCCTAAATAATTGAAGTTTTGAACAATTTCTATATCAATTCCGTCATATGACCATTTGAACTCTCTACTTAATTGACCGCCTTTTCTAAAAACAACAATTTAGTTTTATCAACATTTACAGTTAAATTCCATTTTTTGCAATACAATTGTAAATTATTTATATTGTTTTGTAGACCTTCTTTGGATTCAGAAAAAAGAACGGCATCCATCCGCAAACAACAACAAATACATAGATATCTGGTCTAGTGTAATGCAAGCATTTGGGTCTTCTTGTAAAAACATTTCAATATCATTCAAAAATATAGAGAACATGATCGGCGAGGTGATCTCCCCTTGAAAGAGACCTACATCACAGCTGAAAAAATCTGACAAAACTATTTAAATGTCTTACACAAAGTTTAACATCTTCGTACATTGACCGTATAATAGAGAACAGTTTTTCCGTCCACCCCGGTCTTTATGAGCTTATACCAAAGGTAATTTCTGTCAATTAAGTCATACGCCTTTTTATAATCCACAAAACAACAAAAGAGCTTATTTTTCGTTCTAAATTGTCTTTCTATTAAAGCATTTAATATAAAAATAGGATCAATAGTACCGTAATTCGGTTTTAAAACCGAATTGTGCGTCTGTCAAAGTTTCTGTGTTTTTCAGCCCAACGTTTCAATCGTTCATTTATGATAACTGTAAACAATTTAGCAAAACAGCTGATCAATGTTATTCCTCTATAATTATTCGGGTCAGACGAATCACCTTTTTTATATATTGGTATTATTACTCCTGTTGACCAGCTACGAGGAAACACTTTTGTATTTAATATGTGGTTAAACAATAATTCAATTGAACGTGCCGTTACAAATACACTTTCTTTGAAAATATTCATATAGGATATTGTCTAATGAACACGCCTTATTACAACCGAGTTTCTTGGTGGCGGATATTATTTCCTCTTTTGTGATTGGTTGATCCAGTTCAGCGAAGGAACTTCCATAGGAGTCTGGGGCTGTATCAAATTGCGACAAAAAGTCATTACATTCCATATTTTCACTAAGCATTGTATTAGAAGACAAGTTTTTGAAATGATCATAAAATTCTTCAACAGTTATATTTTCACCATTTGGATTTGAAGATTTCTTTTTAAATGTTTTCCAAAACTCTCGTGGATTTTTTCTTCTCATATCATTCATTTTTATACCAACATTTTTATTAAAGCTTCTTTTATGCTTTTTACAAGTGTTTTTGTAATCACGTTTCTTTTCATGCAGGATATTTCTAGTGCTTTCGTTTTTTTCTAAATTATAGTCATAAATTGCCTGTAAATAACTTTCTCTCTTTAATTTACATTCATCACTAAACCATTTCTTCAGATTTGAGTCATTATGCACAAAATAATTATTTCGTGCAACTGATTTAGTTTCAAAGTACTGTTTGCCTTTATCGTTTAAAAAGTCCGTGAAAGTCTTAGTTAATGTATCGGTACTATCTCCGTTGTTTATTTGCTCTTGTAAAATAGTTTTCTATGTTTTGTATATCATGTGATACGTCATTTATAAATGCATCCCTTTGTGATGGTTTTCCATTTATAAGAAATAGTTGGCTCCTTTTTTATCGTACTTGGAATCGAGTTAACTTTGAATGAAAATGACATCGGGGCATGGTTAGAAAATTCATTGAAATCATGCATATAAAAATCGGCTAAATCTTGAAAGTTTAACGGTGACGTCACCAGATAATCGACCACGCTTTCCCCGTTATATGTCATACAGGTAAATTTGCCTATACCTTTATCTCTATACAATCTACCATTAACTACCCGAAAATTGGTTGATTTACAAAGGTCAAGTAAACGATCGCCAAAGCGATTTGAACCAAAATCACAAGAAGTCCGTGGCAAATATGGGTCAATCGTATAAATATCTGTTTGTCCTATATGTCTATCATATGTTATATAATCACTTTTCTGGCCAATGCGCGAATTAGTGTCTCCAGTAATGAATATTTTTCCTTTATTGCTAAATATATTTATATCATTTTCAATGTGCCTATAAATATCTTCATCGTACCTATCATGAATCGGGGAATGTTCTGGTGCAATGTATACAACTGCTAAATAAATGTCATTTTCTATGTGAAAGAACGATTTATCAAATTTCAACCATACCAGACAATCAATGTCATTTTTAACCATTTTAACACCTTTTCTTATGGAATTTTTTATATATATGATAAGTCCACCGCTGGAGCGCTTAGCACGTCTATGCTGAAAATCGTCTATAAGAATGAATCGGTTTGTCATATCCATTAAGATCAATAACTGAGCTTTTATTCGTCCAAGACTCACTTAAACATATAACATCATTTTTCACTTATAATTCCAATAAATTCGTTTGATGATCGCTTAACTTTAGAAAGTCCCTCAACATTCCATGATAAACACTTGATGACACTCTCTCGTGACTCCTAATCATGTCCCACGGTATAGCTGCTTATTAATGTACAATTTATCTACTTTAATATACGCCTCTTTTCCTTCATCACGGGCTTTTTTCATGATTGGTACCAGTTTTTCGCCTTGTTTCCATAATCTCCCTAGGAAATTGCTCTGCGACACCAAATTGCGTACCTGATAAGGTTTTTGCGGAAGCTCTAACTCTTTCTCGGTCCGGAAAATATGCAAATTTGGCAAACAATTGGGCGAACTTTGGTGCTTCTGTACACGCCAAGTCTATGAGCTCGATGCAGTTTTATATTTTCTTTGGCGTCCAATATTTTCATCTCCTTTTCAATAAAGTTAAGAACTTTCTGCTCGCAGTTTTCATCTTTTTCTTCAGGCAAATTAAAAAACAACAAGTTGTCCCTCATGCTTCGACATTTTATATCTGTAATTTCGTCCCGTAACTCTAACTCCTTTTGCCGTGAATCCTTTTCGGACTTTTTCATCGACTTTAACAACGTGTCTAATTCTGTTTGCCTTTTGTTTATAGTTTCAAGAATATCACTATCAAACGAACGACTCTGCTCTATTTCACTCAATTTGACCTCAAAGGAGTTGATCTTTTGGTCCATTGTGTCCATGCGTACCGTTAAAACGTTCATTCCCGCTTGGATATTATCTAATTGTGATAGCTTTTTGTCCATTGAATCAAGCCTTTGTAACAACATAGAAATGATATTATGATTATATCCTTGATTTTGACCTGTATTTTGAACTACCGGTGTACACGGTGTGGGTGGGGTATTACCTGTGAACATTACCTTCACTTTGAAGAGTATTCAAATAGGCTAGAATCACTAGCCAACTACATTGAAATTGAAGGGCGTGGGTTCAAACCCCAGAAGGGGCAACTTTTTTTTCCCTTTCTTTTTTTCTTTTTAACATTATTTATTTATCTCTCTGATCCCTTACGGAAGAAAAAAGGGTTTGATTTAAAATATATAATTTTTGTAGGTACTTTTTTGCTGAATAATGCCAAAATTCATAGCAAATATGATACCAAATATTTTCAAAGTTTAATAAAATAAAAACTACACGGTAAAAGTATTTTATATTTTGCATGATCAACCAATATACCTTTAAAAAAATTTAGGCAAACTTCGAAAACAGCCCCTCATTATGATAAATTTTAGGGATATTTTGAATAAGGCATTTTAGATAGGGAAATGGTAAAATTATTGTTTAAAGTGGGTGGGGTAGGGTAACATTTTTATACATATTAAGAACAATTTGTTTAGAAACAAACATTTTGCTTGTGTAATTTGTTACCTGAATGTTATTATTTGTTTCTTAACAATGGGCAATAGAAAAACATTTTTTATTTTGATGATATTACAGATTATTTAAAGTTTCCTCATTTCTGAAAATAAGCCCTTCTAATGTTCAGAAATATATCCATAACTCATAAACCACACGGTAAATTTTATTTAAATTTTGCATACAGGTGACCTTGAAGACATATAACTGTCCTATGTTGTCAATTTTACAGTTCTTTATGGTGCCCATTACCCATGGTCTACCTTAACTATTGAATACTTCAACTAACCGTTGTGTATGATAATGCCATGAACTGTGTTATTGTAAATTGTTATATCTGGGAGAGGACATTCATAAGCTTTATAGCTTTCTGCCCAATCCCAAAATGTACTTTGTAAACATTGTTCACTTGTTAAATGTTTTGTTGAATTAACATGTTTAAATCAATCCACGAATTTAAGAACATGCGATAATGTTATTTGCCTAAAACAACGAAATTTGATGCTGACGAAAATAAGTAAATTCACAAAAGACATTACACATACGAGATTTAAGACTGATTTTTTAAGGAATTTAATCGATTTCCTATCGTGGGCACCAGTTGTTCATCCATGCCCGTTGAATATGACATGTTGACGTTATATATTAGAATTTTTCTCAAAATACCACATACATTACAGGAGTTTTTAAGTATGATTATAATAGAGAAAACGGAACCCCAAACAAAAAGAAGGCCTAAAACGGCAACTTGAAAATGTTGCAGGCTTGACGGTAGGTACCATTCACACCACTAGCACCGTCTGTACTCGTGCTTCTGCAAATGTTAATGCACGAAAAAAGGTGCTTTAACCATCTGATGCCACAGCTTATCAAAACCAAAAATGAAATATATATACTTTATATATACGTGTAAAATGCAGCTATATTTCTACAAATATTCCGATACTGAAAACATTCGTCAATCATTTGGAGCAGATTACAGTGTGTAGTGGAATTATTATGGTTTTATTTTGATAAGCAAAAGCATTTAGGAAGGTTTCAAGAACGTTTTCGGGAGAATTGTGACCCCTTATTTCTTCGCTTTAAATGTTTCTTTTTTGATATTATGACAACATGCCATGTTCTAAAACAATCTATTAAACAGTTTTAATTTTGCATACACGTCTATATGAAAAATCTTGAAAACGTCTTTAACAACTAATCTTCTTTTGACAATTTTATTCCTTTTTTCCTTTTCTATATCGTTATGTTTGCATTTAATTTCGTAAATAGAAATACTGGGCTTAGATATTATTTAATATTTATGTGATGAAGCTAAAATATAAAAAGACAATTCAGATTTAATTTATATACAGCAAATGCAATGTAATATCAGAACATTTTCAAATATATATTAAAGTCTATGAACATCTATCTCTTATACAATGTTATACAGTGGAATGAGCTAAAAAGGCAAAATCTTATTGACATTTGTAATAAAGTAATAAATTGTGTAGGTATCACGGGGACATAATTTCAACAGGATTAAGCTTACTAAAGTGTTGGAGCAGTACCTCTAGATTCTTGCAGAAATCATGTTCACAAGGTAGGAAAATATCACTTTTATCACCGATTATTACAGTTTCCATTTATTATCATTTATAGTCTATAGCTACTGTTTTATATATTACACGTACAAATTAGTGACATTATGCCCATCTAAAAGTATATAGTGAGTGAACAGGTGAGAGTCAAATTTTCATTTGCCATAATTCCTTTTGATTTAATGATTTACTTAGAATAAACAACAAATAACCATCGGATTCAAACGAAATTACAGTAATTATCATTTATAATTTACTTGTAACGTTCAATTTTTAAAAGGAGTGGGCAGTCTTTTTATATATAAGGCAGATTTAAAATATTATCCTAAACATTTTCCAATATTAAACATCATTTAAACAGTCAATCTTTTGAAATATAAAGTCAATTCAGCTCAACTTGACAATGAAAATATGAGCATAATGTCACTTTAAACAGTACATGTATATTTTGTTCATGATTTATATTACATATACGGGGAAAATGATAAGCGGCAACTCGTTAAAACCGAAATCTTGCATAATAAATGGAAAAGACTTATTTTGTTGTTATATTTTTCGCAAAGATAATGCTTAAATTCTTTGTTTATTGGATTTTAAAGACTATACCGGTTTGTGAGATTAAAAACATAACACCATATAATTATATGATCGGGTTATTCCTTATAAGATTTCCATCACCTTCAACAAGAACAAAGCCAAAAACTGTGCATTTTGATAATTTATGAACAATTAACAGTGCATTTACACAATTGACAGCAACAAGTAAGTTTTGCATCAGATAAATCATTTTAGCAATAATATAGGAGACACATGATGTGCACAAATCATCAGACTGAAACGGTTGATAACCGCAGTAAACTGACAAAAAATCAAAATTGTTTAGTGTATCAATACATTTTACAAGAGGACAAAATTACTGCGTATATTTCTTGGTCTGTAAATGGTACATTAACTTTCAGTTTTATGTATATGTATATGACGTCACACCGTTTTCTCCAAATAAGGATATTGAAAGCGTTGGCAATGACAAAAAAGAATTTTGTCACGAATAAAGAAGGCATGTTATATTTTACATTTTCCCAAAAAGTAATCAAACATTCTGTGCGTCATTGAAATACGATAAAATTGCAAAAACTTAAATACAATGTATAATAAAATATTAAATAGAAAAAAATAATAATTATACGAATGTGCAATTTCTTAAAATGTATGAAAAAAGTAGTATTATTGACTCGTTTCTTTTTAAATTAGAGGGAATCTATTCACCATTTTGAATATTAATTTACCAAGCCTGTTCATTTCCCTTTTAAACGATTTCATTTTTCCATACTGTATCTGAAAGTAACTTTTATTTCAAGTTCATTGTAATAAGTCAAAATAATAATTACATTTGGTAATTTCCTAGATATTCATGCGACTTATGGCTAAAATAGTTAAATGATAATAATATATATATAATTATACAAAAGTGTAATTAACCACATTTTGCACAGAAAAGTACATTTGCCATTGTTGTTGTTTATCTGACCATCGGAGCAATGCACTGGATTGGCATTTGTCACCCTAAAATATAAGCTAACTGGAAATTATTATTTTTAAAGAAATAAATTAATAATGTTTTGTAATTAGGACTAAATAAATTATTATGACTTATTGTACACGTACAAAATTTTAACTGTATCATATGGTTTTAAGTAATTAGTATTTTACAAGCTTTACTTTACAATATATATAAATTATTTTTTACAGGTACTCTGAAAAAAACTTTTTTATCATTTTAGCCACTTTGTTCTTGATTTTAGAGGCAAGTAGATTTCTTTTATGTGTAAATGATTGTATTGTCTCTTGTAATTCTTATATAGAACGGCTGTGTACATGTCTTATGGTATTGTTTGTTTGTAATATGTTACAAACGTGCAGTTTTATAATATAATTGATAAATACACCCCGATTTGTACTTAAATTATTAAACTACATTGTAATATCTAAATTGTACCCGTCAAAGAAATAATAATAAATTGACAAAATAAAAACCATTAATGATTAAAAAATACGAACGAACGAAACTATAATAACAATAAAATGATGATGATGATGATGATGATAATGATGATAATGATGATAATGATGATAATGATGATGATAATGAATTATATTCTTATAAAACTACATCGTAATAAACGAAATTTTAATAACAATAAAATTATGATGATGATGATGATACAATTATTATCAAACAATTATATCGATCAAGTTGCACGATGACATCACAAGCACCTGCTACCAATATTTAGCAGAAATACTGATTGGCAAAAAGAGCAAATAGTAACATACAATATATATCGGCAGAATTTTTAGAATGTGTTTCATTTGTGGATCGATTTTTGATGTTCTTATGTTATTTGAATGTTATTTAATTCATATTTTGGAAATATAAGCGGATTTTTCATTTTTTGGCCTTTTAAAAGGAAAACTCGGCTATTTTTCAACTGTATATGTAGTTTCAATAGTTTTCTAGCACCAAGTTTAACCCTTTACCAAGAAAAAAGGAAAAAAGTTTTGAAAAATTATTTTTAACGTGTTGAATATGAATTAACATAAACTTTCTAATGATATAAAATATTACGTTTTTCATGAAAAATAAGTTTAGTTTATACAAATTTATTTTCGTTCGATTGTGTTGGCAGCAATAATTCAATTCAATTCAATATTTTATTTGGCATTAAACTACATATAGCATATAGCCATTATTACATAATATAGGTAAAGTGTAAGACATTTTTACAATAAATTGTTCATAAAACAGTACAAAATGTTTTCAGAGAAGTTATTAACAATATACCTTCATGATATTTAGCAATTAACAATATGAGATATATACTTAACATTGAAATAAATTGTTATTGTTGTCTATATGTATACAAATACAGTCATACAATATGTTTTCAGATATGTTATTTACGGTATGTCTTTACGAAGGTTATAATATTTTGGAGAAACGAGTAAAAAATGGAATTCGTTTTCAATGACATGCATATTGCATTGTTGACATAGTCTATTTTCTCTTGGAACTCCGTTAAGTTTAAATCCGTTTTTGGAACCAACCAGCAATGGTTACCTGTATGTATTATCAGCAATTTGTTACTATTAATAGATTTCATAATAATGACATGCAACCGTGCCCATTGAACAACTGGTAAAATAATGTTTAGATATTCTCACAGTTCACTTTGAACAGCGATTTCTAAATAGGGCTTGTATCAATTAAATGATGCAATTTAAGTGGAGACACAATTCGTGCATAGCTCATCAGACTATTAAACGGTTGATATCGCAGCATGTATCGAGTAATCGATTTTTAAATAATTATATAACATAACATAACATAACATATTCTTTATTTGGCATAAAACGACAATATACATTTATAGCCAATACAGTAAACAATCATGTAATGTAAGAACATGATATACAATATAAATACCATAATGTTTTACAGAGAAAGTTCTTGTTGCTACAAAATTTGAATAAATTTGAGTTCCTGTTATCTTACAATAGAAGAACATCATTGATAATATAAAGACCTTGACAAAGTTGAAATGTTGTATTTGATGCTAACTGTTGTCATTTCTTTCTTAAAATGGAAAATACAAAAATTTGACAAGATACTAACTGTTGTCAGTTTTTTCTTAAGATGAAAAATACAAAAAAAATTGACAACTGAATAAATTTAACCTACTAATTGTTGTCAACTCTTTCTTTAAATGAGAAATACGAAAAATTTGACAAGTAAAGTAATAACTGTTGTCCTTTTTTCATGTGAAAAATACAAAAAAATATATATGACAAAGACAAAAATATACTAAATGTTGTCAGTTCTTTCTTTAAATGAAAAAATACAAAAATTTGACAGGTTATTCAACATTTGGGTATTTGTTGTAGACATTAGTTTTTCAAATTTATGAATTGATGGCCAACGACAATAGTATGGTTTCAAATATTTGCGACGTAAACTATAGTATTTGGGGCAAACTAGCAAAAAAATGGAATTCATTTTCTATCACGTTTAAATTGCAATTCGTACATAGTCTGTTTTCTCGCGCTACGTTTTCGTATCGACCCGTTTCTATTGCTAGGTTATGGGATGACAATCTAAATTTTGTAAGTGATATTCGAAATTTGTTTATGTTAACTTTATTAAGATAGTCTTCAGTTTCGAGTGAGCGTTTATAGATGCTGTATGACGATAGTCTACTAGAATTTCTTATATTACATACCATTCTTGCTTGTAAATGTCCAATATTCTATTTTTAACTTGTTGAAAATTTATTGTTATATGTTCTTGATTAATCCATATGTTCGACATTCCTATATCATTTAAAATCTGTTTAATTTGGCATGCCCAGTTGTTACCACCATAAGAAAGACCGTTTTCTGCATCAAATTTTAAGACATTATACATACGTTTAAGCAGACAGTCATTTTGTAAACTAATTAATTTTGTCCAATATTTTAACATTATAAATTTACGATGTATTCGCATTGGATGTCTACCGGTTTCGCCATAAAGACCATCCAAGTTTGTTGCTTTCTTAACACATAAGACTTTTCTGAGAAATTTACAATGGATCGTTTCTATATTTTTTCCTTCTTGATATCCATAAACTTCAGCACCATAGTTTAAAACTGAGCCTACCATACTATCAAAAAGTTTAAATTTGTCTCCAATAGATAATTCTAATTGATTAAACACTGTAAATAAATTATGCAATGAAAACGAAGCATGTTGTGCTAATTTCTTTTGAGTTCTATTCCAATGTCCATTTTTAAATAAATTAATCCCAAGATATTTAAAAAATTTTACGTTTTCCAGAACTATGTCATTATATACGAAATTGTAACTTGTATGTCTGCCTTTTTCAAAAATCATAATTTTTGTTTTATTAGTATTAACTTTAAGTCCCCAAGTTTGACAATATACTTGTAAATCATTTAGCATAGATTGGAGTGCCATAGGCGTATGTGCAAATAAAACGGCGTCATCCGCGAAGAGCAGCAGAAATATTTTAGCGTCGTCGATTTTAAAAAGGTCTTCTATATTGGAATTTATATTTTCTACTATATCATTCACGAAGTATAAAAATAATAATGTGGAACTGGGGTCCCCTTGTTTTGCGCCAATATTTGAATCGAAAAAAGACGAGACTGTTTTGTTATATCTAATAGCAGCTTTAACGGATGCGTACATACATCTTATAGCCGTTACAAATTTTGAACTTACATTTTCTGACAATAATTTCTGAAAAATAAATGTTCGATCCAATTTGTCAAAACATTTTTCGAAATCGAGGAAACAGCAATATAATTTTTTTCTTTCTGATAATGACTTAACGATTATAGAGTGTAAAAGAAATATGCAATCCGTTGTGGATTTTCCCTTCTGGAAACCATACTGATTGTCAATAATTTTACTATGTTTAACGGACCACTTCGTTAGACGATTAAGTAAAATTTGAGAATAAATTTTTGCAATTATATTAATGAGGGTTATGCCCCTGTAATTCTTAGGATCCTCAACATTTCCCCCTTTAAAAATTGGTACAATAATACCTGCTCCCCAATTATTGGGATATTCCCCATTTTCGAAAATTCTATTATAAATTGCTAATAAAAATGGTGAAATAATATCAAAAGAATGTTTATAGATCTCCGCAATAACAGAATCCGCCCCAGCGCTTTTATTATTATTTTGGGAAAAAACTGCCTCTTTTATTTCCGAGATTGATATAGCGCTATCTAAATCGTCATCTGTTATTAACATTGGATTCGTAACTTGATCTCTGTCATTCGTTTCCACGCTATATAAATTCTTAAAATGACTAAATAAATCAGAAATATTTAAATCATTAGCATGAACAGGATTTTTTGCGTATTGTTTCTTAACCCTTTTCCAGAATTTGCGCGGTTGCGACTTACTTAATTTCGTAAGCGTTTTAG
Source organism: Ruditapes philippinarum (assembly GCF_026571515.1). Taxonomy (NCBI): domain Eukaryota; kingdom Metazoa; phylum Mollusca; class Bivalvia; order Venerida; family Veneridae; genus Ruditapes; species Ruditapes philippinarum. Next base: position 19,714 of record NW_026857160.1, read on the forward strand.
CTTCGCCCAATTTATATATTTTTTTACTTTTTCTTATCGTTTGATTATACATATTTTTTGAACGTAAATATTGTTGTCTTAGGTTATATAACCGCGTTCATGTACAAGCGGACATAATTGTTACGCATTTTTCTGATTTGCAAATGTTACGATCATTTCCGTTTTTTTTTTATTTCATGACGTCACTGTGGTTCTCTCCAAATAAGGTCACTAATTTAGCTGGCAATGATGAAAGTTTATTTTGCAATGTCTGACTCAGTATTACAATTAAATCCATTGGTTTGCTAAAAATGTTGAAAAATTAAAATAGAAAAATCACAAAAAATAAATACTAGAAAAATAAATACTAAACTAATTAAATTGATAACTAAAGATTGAAGAGTAAGTGAGTGAATATATGAATGAATGAATGAATATATGAATGAATGAATATCTGAATGAATATCTGAATGAATATATGAATGAATGAATGAATGAATGAATGAATGAATGAATGAATGAATGAATGAATGAATGAATGAATGAATGAATGAATGAATGAATGAATGAATGAATGAATGAATGAATGAATGAATGAATGAATGAATGAATGAATGAATGAATGAATGAATGAATGAATGAACGTATAGGCAAACAAATAAAACTATGATTTAAGAAATATGAGATAAAGGGAAATAACTCTTTATTAGAAGAGGATAAGCTTCTTTTGTCTGTTCATTCCCTTGTTAAATGTGGGCTTCACTGCTAGTTACAAAAATAACTATAGAATGTGATTATTTGTATTTCTTTAAGATTTTCATTCCATTTCAAAGTTAACGATATGTTATAAAACCCCGTTATACATGTATTGTTATGATATCTGGTTGAATAGAGATATTTTGATTAAATTGAAAGTCAAGTCAAAACCATATATTTCTATTCCATGTACAAACATGACACAATAAGGACAAGCATGAATAAAAGTACAATAAAGCTCAAAAAAGCAGTCCAGTTACATTAGATAAGGTTATACTAACGAAATGGTATAATCCAGCAAATAATTTAAGATTTATATGTGAAGTTTGTATTCTTCAAATATTATGTATGCCGTCAGTGCTATTTAAATCAAATGCTAAATTAAATCTATGTTGTGTTATGATGTCTATGATTAAACATTTTTCTTTTACTTGAATTAAGAAAATGTTTTTCTCACTCTATTCTGGGACTTTAAGTCCCAGCTTTAATTATAATGTTTTTCACACATTTCAAATAACAAACACGTGACCCGCGCGGAGTGTTAAAGTAATATGCACAAGCGCGCATACAGATATCTGACAGATTCCAAGCTGTTGAAATTGAGTGAAACCAGAGAGATGTCCCTAAGAAAAATTTGTCCTATAAAAAGGGTGGTTACCTTTGAAATATTCATGTATCGTCTTAGAACATAATAATACGAATATATACAAATTCATTCAAATCACTCTTAATTCTGAAACAATGCCTTGTTTGTCGAAACAAAAGGTAAGTTAATAACATTTTCTTTTGGTATTATATACAGAATATTTATATCGATTGGAACATTTAAATAATGTTGTTAATTTGATGCTGTAATTACACAGAAACATAAAAAGGCAGTAAAATGTACAAAAACTTTAAAAAACAACAAAAAAACAACAAAAAATAAAAATGAAAACAAGTCACTAAACTTTAATATGCATATATAACTTACATTTAAGTACATTAACCATAACGTTCCGTTTATAAATGGCCATTTATCAATTTACACGTACACGTTAATACTTATGTGTGTGTATTTGCGTTTATTTATACTCGCCACCGGTTGCCCATATGGGCGAGCCCTCCAGAAGAGTATTAGTCATTTTATTTTTCGGAGGATAGTGCAAGATACAGATACAGAAATATGCCCGAATTCATGAAGCTTCTCCTGGTTCTTTAACATGCTAAGTGTTTAATCACTCATACACGGGACCTCGATTTAAAGTCACATCCAAAGACTGATTAGTAATTTTAGTTGGCCAGCCCAGGAATAATAATACTTATAATAAAAATAATAATAATAATAATAATAATAATAAATTTGTATTTTCAGACAGTAAGAACGACGTCTTCAGGCTTGTCGAGCAATGGGAGGCTGTTTTGTATAACTGGGGTGGAGAAAACGTGTTTGAATGGAGTAGCAACCGTAACAACTTCTCTGATTGGTCAGTCGGACACTGAGTCCAACACTTCCGGTTATTTATCATCTTTAGAGTCATCAGGTGAATATTTCCTTGACGAAAGTGATCGTGCATCTGACACGAAACCTAGGTTACGACATGATGCCTGTATACCCAAAACTTCAACACCAAAACAAGATTCTGAAACAAAGAGACATTTGTTTAAATATGTGACAAACAAACAGGCACATAGTCTGTTGTCAATAAAAAGAAACTTCAGTAAATCTACAGAGAATTTTCCAGTAGAAGCCGAATCATTTTGGGATATCAAAACACCTAGAAAAACATTAAGAAGCAACTCACAAAGTGATGTAAATAGAAAAGAAAGAAGACCGATTGAGTTAAGAAGAAATTCAGCCAAAACATTATCTTCGCATGATATAGACATGATTTCTAAAAATAGAAATCTGAAGTCACAAGACTGGAAACGAAGACCATTTATGACAAAGTCCGACTCTTATCTTGATTCAAGACTTTATAAGGCAGACTCAACCAACAGATTAACAGAACCAGTCTCGAAGAGTCAGTCATTTCGTGCCTTGCCAAGGTACCGCGTGAAATTTGAACTAGATCCAGTTGCTACTAAAAATAAATTGTTTAAACCACGTGATGGGGTTGACAAATCAATGGGCGAGTTTCTAACAAGCGTGGATAGGGACAATTTTGCGAGCTTTTTAATGTTTTACGACAAAGTGACACACAGTAGTAGAAATCCAAATGCCCATGATGCCGTTTATTTCTAATTCTGTTATAATGTATATATATATATATGTGTGTGATTAAAATAATTATGTTATGAAATAAAAATCACTTATAATGAATTTGTTCATTTATTTCTATCATTTGCACAATGTTTACTTTTAAGATAAGATAGCGGCTGCTGATGATCATTGTTGTAAACAGTGATGAGTTGCACTCTGGTGTGCTATATGTTATATTTTCACACTCGCGTCAACAGAGACTCTAGAAATATATCGCTAACATTTAAGCATTACAAACAATAATCACCGTATGTAATAAATAAATGTTATTCTGCATGTTGACGATGTAAAATGATGCATTTTGTAATGAATAATTTTAAATCATGTTCAAATTCCGATTGTGTAAGGCGTGCTCATAAATCAATTAGAACCAGTTTATTTCCAGTAAATATATAAACATTCTAAATTTAAAGCAGATTAAAATGAAAGTCTAAAGTTTATCTTAATTAATTTTCATAAAATTACTGTAAAATTTCAGTGTTCAATTTAATTACATTCTTAAAAGAAATAGTTAAATGAATGGGTTGTTTAACATTTAAAATAAAAATAGATTAAATTTGGTAAATGCAAACCAACTTAGTGTCTTTAGATTTTAAAACTATTAAAAGCTAGCAATGAAGTATAAAACAATAAAGGATTTATTTAGGCCAAACATTATCTTTTACTTGGGGACCATAAGCATGGAATGACACGGAAATGTTTATTGAAGGTTACATGATATCCTCGTATCATGACATCTTTAGATGTTTATAAATGAAAAATAAAAATTTCACCATTTCACCTGTTTAATCAAACCGAACCTGCAAATTTTCAATTGTGTAGTTTTGAGTGTTAATTAGGGATTTCGTTTTTCTTTGTTTTAGTCTGTTCTCGTTGGTGATTTATTAAATTATATTTCATCTTTCACCTTTCTTTTAGATCGTTTTTGTATACCTATTTTCTGAGATGGTGAAAAAAGTATACTGGTTAACAACTAAACAATGTATAGTGCTATATAGTGCTGCCTGTAACGTTATTTTAAAAAAGAAGTTGAAAAGGTTGGTATATTTGCTTTTGAGCGAATGCTGCATACATGAAATAAAAAAATCTTATTTCATGCTTTCCAGTGTTTTATTGTAATATATCAGATGATTATATTCTGGAAAACCACAAGTGAAATTTATAAAATATAATTTTCACTGTAGCCGGACTATATTTGAATGCGGATGAAAAGAAAATCATAATTAAATGGAATGACAGGCAGAAATAAATGAGGTCATACGTAAATTTTGATTCTTTAGGAAAAGAAAGTCGATGTCACCATACATCATGTTCGAAATGTTACACAATAAGAGAAATTTAACAGAACTATATTTCAAAATTGATGTTGTGACGTCATGATGTGATGACGTCACAAAGGAGAATGCGCGACGTTACGCTGCAAAATCAGTAAAAAATACTTAAAATCACTTAAAAAGCATGAAATAAAAAGAAAATTTATTTGTTTTACATATAAGATTGAAATATATTTCATTCGTGAACACCAGCTATTATATTTTCGCCACTCGTGAAAATATTGCATCTGGTGTTCACTCAGTGAAATTATATTTCAATCTTACATGCAAAACAAACAAATATCCTCTATTTATTAAAAAATCTTATTAAAAAATAGTAAAAAAAAGGAACACGAAAATTTTCACTTATCATAAATTCATTCTATAGTATTCTGTTTGTGTACCCATTCTTGAGATTCTGGATACCTCCACAAATATATCGTTAATACACCTTTCTGAAGTCAAATGGTTTTGAATTGATTTTTGACAAGTTATAAACAACTTTAGAGATAATTATTTTTTTTGAAACAAGTTATCGTGCAGCGAACTCCTCTTTACTTGCGGCGTAAGAATCGAGCAGGATACTAAATGGGAAAATTAGTTTTCTTAGTCAGTTTAGATTGAGATCTTCAAGACATAATTGTCGAGAAAAGTTTTTATTTCAAATTATCTTGATCATTTCTGTTGGTGAAATGCACAGATTGTTTTAAGTCTCGTTTACAGAAACATGCTCGACAATGCAGTTAATTGACTAAATATAATTCCTTATTGCTGGAGGAGAAGAATGTGATTAAATAGCCATTCCACCCCTAGACTGTACGGGTCGAAAATGTGGAATTAAATGCTATGGTGACCAATGATTATGGCAATGAATCATGACAATATCAGGTTCATTTTTATTGTATACATGATTTTACACTGCAAAACCTGGGTTTAGATCTTTATCTTGAACAAATTGATAATTCAGTCATATTTCAGTATGAGATGTGATTACATTTACTTATAATACAGCCCGATGTTTTAAAGGTAAAATTAAGAATGCTTAATAAATAAATTATTTAATAAATTAATAATAAATTATGGTAGATAGGAAGGGTCAAATAGAAACTGATAAATAATTGCACACATGAAATTTAATGCAAAATTTGTTGCATATGATAGTGATACTAGATAAAATACAATAACAATAAATCCATAATAATAATTATGAATTGATAATAATAATAATAATAATAATAATAATAATAATAATAATAATAATAATAATAATAACAATAATAATAATAATAACAACAATAATAATAAAAATAATAAAAAAATAATAATAATAAAAATAATAATGATGATAAATTAATATTATTATTATTATTATTTTCATTATTATTATTCATATTTTTTTATTAAAATGAATAATATCCCCGCCATTTAACGTTGATTTTCGAACTTATTTTGCAGCCCAAGACTGCTTGCATTTAATGAAAAATTCGACTAAATGAGGTTCTCAATGGGGAAAACAGATTTTAATATTAACGTTAATATTAAGGAAATTTCGTTTCAACTCGTTTTTAAGCATGAAATAAAAAGAACATTTGTTTGTTTGTGTGTAAGATGAAATTTTATTTCATCGACAGGGCTTTTAAAATAGTATTCTCACCCGTGACAAATATTGGTAAATAGTCAAAAAGGTTTATACATCGTTAAAAAAACAATATATATTCAAAATTATTGTTGCAATAACTAAAATATGAATGATAGAGGAACTTGCTTAGTAAGCGCTGTGCACAGTCCTCAAAACAAGATCTATGCACTTATGATGATACTTCAAATTATTCTGAGCTTTGCTCCGAGCAGGCATGTTACATTTCGTCGTTAAAAATTGATTTGATTCAACAATTACTTTATACATTTTCTATAGTTCTATGTTACAGTAAGAATTTAGCATTTAGCGCAATATACAAAATATTCAACAAACATTGTTGTTCTTTAAAACAATTGTTTGAAGAGAGAAATGACTTTGAAGTATATGCATTTGCATTGCCGAATATGAGCAGTTTGGCTCTATTATACGTATTGACCAATTTAGGAGTG
>NW_026857161.1:0-28439 GCF_026571515.1 Ruditapes philippinarum
TATATTCGTGGGCATGAAATTTCGTGGTTTTATCAAAACGGGCATTTTCGTGGGTTCTTAAATTCGTGGATTTTTAGTTTTCTTGTTAAAAAAAAATTCAGTAACCTAATGCAAAGTAATCTTAACATTTTTACTTACAACATGTACATATCTTTACTTGTCACACAGCGGTTGTCAATAAATTTAATCCTTGCCTCTGGGCATAACTTTAATATAGCACAGTTACTGCCGATAATTGACTGCAATTAACACATTTATGTGACATGATATGCACCTCCATTGGACACACTGCCCCTGTAATTCGCCGAGTGTGTGTAGTTAATGCTTAATGAGGGTCCGATGTAAACATCGCATAATTTATACGACACCTGGCACGTTTTAACCAGCGAGTTTAAAAGTTTACACCCTGAATTGTTCTTAACATATTTGACAGTAACTACACGCAACGTCACAGCGACTGTGTAAATTTACATGCATATAAATTATTCTCGGTAAATAACACGAGTATATGTGGATCTTGTAAAAGTCGGTGGCGTTTTTGATGTTCACGGAATAGCATTCGCACAAATACCGATTAAAATTCATATAAACTGGATCATTTAAAAACGACAAAGGAAAGTACAATAAATCTGTTTTAGCGATCGTATTTTTTTTTATAGTTTTGTGTACTTACGACATTAATATCAAAGTCTTTTTTTTAATTAATAAGAGCAAACTGACAATTTTTATTAGCGCTAATTATTGCACTGTCTGGGTTCCCATATTTACTCGATTATGTCAAGTATTCTTGTTAACACAATCAAGTCTTAGTAGACTACAACGATCAAGTATTTATATGCGACTTTTGTGACAGTAAATTCAGGACATATAATCGAATTTATTTCAAGTTTCTTAAATACTGCAAACGGATTTAATATGTCACTAACCTGGTTATCTGTCTGTACTTACATCCATTTCACGAAATATAGGCCGGAAAAGAGCCGACGCATGTTTGTGATATATAGAACAGAGACAGGGTAAGAAGTATTTGTTGGGATAAAAGTTCGTCGGATCTTAAATTCGTGGATTGACCTACCCACGAAAACCATGAAAATTCGTGCCCCACGAATAATAATGACTTTACAGTATCCCCTTAGCGGAAAGGGGATTATAGGAATGGCCTCCGTCTGTCTGTCAGTCTGTCAGTTCCATAACTTAAACCGCTGAAAAGTTTTTGAAATAACTTGGCACAAGTGATCACCATAATGAGACGATGTGCAGAGCACAAGAATTAGGTTGCTACCCCCAAGGTCAAGGTCACACCTAAAGGTCAAACGTTACAAAGCCTTCATTTCATAATAAAAAGTCTACATTTCGTGTCCGCTCCATAATTTTTAAACCGCTGAAAAGTTTTTAAAAGAACTTGGCACAAGTGATAACCTAAATGGGACGATGTGCAGAGCGCAAGAATTGGGTTGCTACCCACAAGGTCAAGGTCACACTTAAATGTCAAACGTTAAAAAGTCTTCATTTCATAATAAAAAAGTCTACATTTTGTGACCTCTCCATAACTTTTAAACCGCTGAAATTTTTTTGAAATATTTTGGCACAAGTGACCATAATGGGACGACGTGCAGAGCGCAATGATTGGATTGCTATCCAAAAGGTCAAGGTAACACTTTAAGCTCAAATTTTAAAAAGTCTGCTCCATAACTTTCTAACCACTGAAATTTAAAAAAATGACTAAATACAATTGATCACCATCATAAGAACATATGCAGAGCGCACTAATTGAGTTGCTTTACCCCAAGGTCAAGGTCACACTTAAAGGTCAAATTTATAAAAAGTCTACATTTAATGTCCCCTCCATAACTTTTAAATGCCCCAGGGTCAATGTTATATGTTGTCCATAACTTTTTAACTTTACGGAAGATTTTAAATACTTTGGCACAAATAATCACCATCGTGAGACTATGTGCTTATGATATGCATGACACAACTTCAACGTCATGTTTGGTAAAAGGACAAGAAGTACATATTCATGTTCACTGCGGAAGGGGATTTAGCTGTCCTTCAGACTGCCTTGTAGACATTAAAAAAATCGAATTGACAGTCCTTTTCTGTCGACATTTAAGTTTTTACACGGGGCCGTACGTGGCTAAGTAATAGAAACAATGCACAGTCCATTGATGCTAAGGGGGTAAATATCTGGTATTTTCCAAATGGGGTATGTGTACCCCTGTACGGGACAAATAAACAAGCTCGGCCTTTAATCATTTTTGGAATTTTCATGAGGCCAAACGTGGCTACCTGCAAGAGGCAATATACTGTCATCTCAGTTTTTACACGGAACCATACTATGTCGACAGACAATGTACAGTCCATTTTGCATACATTTAAAACTCAAAGTTTATATTGATATGGTGACATTAATTAATATAGTCCAAGATGTTAGCCAATATCAATATTTTCAATGGGATATAAGAAGCAATAATAATTATGATGATAAGTCTGCCTCGACAACCATTCAAAAATTCACACGAGGCTATTTGTCGCTATGGTTACTTACTATCTATAATGTTTTTTTAAAGATTTTGTTCCATTTGGCTTCTACAATATTTTTAAACATACCGAGGAAGAAAATACACATACAAATTTAGTGTCCTTGTACCTAGCGATTGATAGACCATAGAGAGTCCCGTTCAGGATATCCTAGGACTAAAAACACGAGAAGAATTAAGTTCAGACGCGATATTTAGCGTCCTATAAAGGGCGAAATTTAGTACTAAATTTCGCATGTATTAAATTTCTCTAGTCTCTCATACGATAATTAGCGCCCTTCAACGCGATATTTATCGCCTGATGAACACACAACATACGAAAATTAAGACGATAATTATCGAGGCGAAATTGTTAAATTTCGCTAGTATAAGTGTCTCTGGTCTATAGAAAGGGCGATAATTATCGCGTGAGAGACTAGCAAAATTTAAGACATGCGATATTTAATACTATATTTCGCCCTTTAGATGCGATAATTATCGCGTGTTAACTAGCGAAATATTGTGGACGAAATAGGATTCCGTAGCAGAAAGTGGCTACCAGAACAAAAAAAGAAAAATCGTGTCCGGCCTTCACAAGTCAAATTACTGGTGGAATTTCAACCAAACTTTGCAGGTGTGATCAGTACTATCCTTAGTTATGCACAATACCGGCACGTCCCGTTTTGGTGCACACAATGACCGTCCGAGCTATAAGTAGAAATATCTTGTCCCGCTTTCATAGGTCAAGCTACTGGTGGGATTTCAACGAAGTTTCACATTAGTAGTCATCCATACTTTTGGGAGACATATGTTTTTGTGACGAAATCCCTTCCAGTTATACATTGACCTTATAATTGACAGGAATGTGTCGTCAATACCTATATTTATAAGTTTGAATAACACCATAACCTTGACCTATCAATACAGTCATACGCTTTTCTGTAATTAGTATAACAACCCTTCAATTTTCTGCACGGAAATTGGGCGGAATTCAATGGCAGATTTCATCTAAAAATTTGAATTCTCCCCCAAATATACAAGTGTTAAACCATTTGCTTTCGGCACGGATTCCGGCCGGATTCCAGGCGGACATTAGACGTATTCTGGGCGGAAATGGGACGAATTATGCAAATGAGTTGGGGCGGATTTTCAGAGCGACATCTAAGGGTGGAATTTTGAAGCCGAATCTTAGGGCGGAATTTCGGAGCGGAATTTTGGAGCAGAATTGTCTAACAAGATTCTGGGCGAAATTCAGGGACAGAATTCGGGGCAGGAATGTGTTGGGTGGAATTTTTATGAGTTTGACATGATCACATATTTTGGGATAAAATTCTTAATAATGTATCATATTTAACTTTCTTTAATAAAATTTAATTCATATCCTTTAGTCCAAGTGCAGAATAGAATACCCTACATTCACTATAACACAACCAGTTTTTTTTTCTAGCTGCAGCTTTTGATAGGTACTGGTTTTCTTAGAATCCAACCAATTATTTTGCTGGAAGTCTGTCAGTGAGAAACTGTTTCAATCATAGATTTGTTTCAAATGTTACTGATTATTTAAATTACTTTTTCTTTTATTGGTGTCCTTTTTTTTAGTCCAATGCCTGTGTTCACTAGAATTTTTGGTGGTTATGCTCACCTTGAAAGATAAAATTCATAATAAAAATGTGGTTATTAATTAGGTTTAATTGCATATATGCAGTTATATTTCATATTTGTTTTTCATAATATCAAATTTTATGTTTCAAAAGTATTTAATATTAACTGTGTTTGTGCATATTTAAAAATATTAAAGCAACACAGTATCTTGTTTTAGTGCACAAGCATTTAAGAATTGCTCTGTATCTGAATCAATTAATTGCTTTATTTGTGACACTACTAATTACTGGTTATGTACCTTTTTATTCAAGGAAAGATGTTGAATGGTAAAATATTGTGATTCAAAAATATACCTTTTCAAGATGAATACTGCACATTATTATTAAACACCTGACATCTCACTGTCAGAACTTAAGTCCCATCTTGCAATGCATGAGTGTAAAATGCAATTTTAAATTGTTCCATTGAAAACACAACACATGTAAAATAAGAAATGATTATGATGACCCTGTTCAGCTGTACAAAACTACTGACTGTACCATTTAGTCCTATTTAATCAAATTGATGTAACTTAAGGTTTATAATTACCTGATTATGTTGTATGACATCTCCTTGTTCCACGTTAACACACGTATTTACCATACCAATACCTAAACACTTTGAGATCTTAAACAAAACTATATCTCCAAAATTGCTAAAATATTCAGTAATTCCAATGTAATTTGCACTCTTTTGCTGATCCAGATATCTTAGAATTCAAAAGTTACAACTGTATAACCGGACAGGTCCATCATTGTGTACAATAGGGTTATTTTACTCATCATCTTAACTTTCATTCATTGAAAAAAAATCAAATTATTAATAGATATATAGATTTTGAAAATCATTAATTTTTTTGTACAATATGCAATGTTCTAGACAAATTATGCATATGCAATTTATAAAGTTATATCTCCCTAAAATAATCACACGGGAAAGCCTGATCTGTTGGAATGACAAGTGAGTAACAGATGGTGGACATTTGCTGGTCAGTTTAGTTTTAAACGAGCTCTGATCTGTATTTAAAATCTCAGTGGATATACATTGTAGTAATTATTTACATAAATAAAAGCAATTATTGGGCATATTGGTTGCTCAATTTCATATAGATTAAAAAGGCATAATATATGAGATTATTCCTTGCGCTATTTTGTTTTGTTTATTATTTATTTATTAATTTATTTATTAATTTATTTATTTATTTATTTATTTTTTTAAAAAAAAAAAACATGGATACTAAGAATTTAAAATGGCAAGCACACTTTTTTTGTCCTGTTCCTGTCTTATATTCTATATTCAAATTAAAACAGCATACTTATTTCAATGTTGCTTTCAGATGATGTCCCCTAAAATCATATTTAAAAATACAAAATACAGTACATGTATATATAAGCAGTAAAAAGTTGAAACATATTTATAATTTAAACTTAAGCATTTTGAAGGTGAATATTTTCAACTTCTACATTTAGATTATTACAGTTGTCCAGTACAAAAACTAGAAATGTGTCATCATGCCACGGATGCCCCCGCATGCAGCCAAAATTTCAGATGTTATAATATTAAGTTCCAAATTTGTTTGCACAAATTATTTTTTTCATTTTAAGTTCAAAGCCCTTAAAACTTTTCAATGTTAACACAAACCATTTTCATACAATGTTCAAGGTACTGAAATAATTCAGTCTTAACCTTTTGAAAATAGCATATTTCATATTTGTAGCCAAAATAATGGCCACATACATTTCCACAAAAGTATGAGTGCTGAAATTGAAAGTTCAAAATTTTTCCAACATTCAAGAAAGATAAGTTTGTCGAAAATCATTGAACCACGACCAAATTCAAACTTAAACTGCTTATTCCTAAGATGTGTCTATATTATTTTCAAAGTGAAAGGGACATAACTCTGCCAAAAAATCATCGAACCATGACCAAATTCCAACTTGACCTGCCCATTCCTTTGACATATCCATATGTCAAATTTGAGTTGAATGTGTTGTACCGTTGGGGAGATAATAAACAGAAACTGAAAATTTCATATTATTTTAATAGTGAAAGGGGCATTACTCTGTCCAAAACCATTGAACCATGACCAAATTTGAACTTGACCTGCGCATTCCTTTGACGTATCCATTTTTCAAGTTTGAGTTGAATGTGTTGTACCGTTGGGGAGTAATAAACGGAAACTGAAAATTTCATATTATTTTCAAAGTGAAAGGGGCATAACTCTCCCAAAAATCATCAAACCATGACCAAATTCAAACTTGACCTGTATTTTATCATGACATATCCATATGTCAAATTTAAGTTGATTGTGTTATTCTGTTGGGTAGTTAATGAACGGAAACTGAAAATTTCATATTATTTTAAAGTAAAAGGGGCATAACTCTGTCAAAAATCATCGAAATATGACATAATTCGAAATTGACCTGTATTTTCTCTTGACATATCCATATGTCAAATTTGAGTTGAATGTGTCTAACCATTACTAAGCTAATAAACGGAAACTGATGATGACAAACAAAAACAATTGATAAAAAACCAAACAAAAAACTTCATTTACCTGTACCTCTCTGACAATTAAGTGAAAATCCAGCATGAGCTGTCAGTACTTGCATTTATGACCTACTTGTGTTGTTTGTTTGTTTATTCCTCTAAGCAGTGAAAAACTTTTTACTTTCGTAAAAAGCACAATGGCCGACTAGAAAATTCATTCATAATTGATTGTTAACACGGCGTTATTGTGCGAATGCACGATTTTTACGAGCTCTTACTTTTATTTTAGAGTTACTACTTAGAATGCAGCGGCGTATCTTTGTGGGAACATTCTGGTTTTTTCTCTACTGTTGTTTTTTTCCCCTAACATGTCATATTTGATCAGTAGTTGTTTTTGTTCTGTAATCAGTAATGATGATGGACAGATAGTTAATATTAAAAAATGCTTTCATTGATGCCTACCTGGAACGGAAAGTAATTACATTGAATACAAACAAGACTTACAAGACTTGTAGATGTTATGTGACATGACTGTACTGTGTTCTGTTTGTGTCACTACTGTAGTCAGTAACATAAGATGATAAATATATCAAAGTCTGTTTTTTTATTATTATAATTGTAACAAATATATAAATAGTAACAAAAGGGACTAATATTATAATATAGTAATATTACATGCATTTATTTCATGTCAAATTAAAAAAATGTTTTCTTTCAAAACTGAAAATAGAACACACTCTGGAATGAAAAAAATGGGATGAATTTCGCCCGACGCGAATGAAATGTAACCTTATAGACCCTTTCATTTAAGCGATAACAGTCAGGGAAGAGTTACTTCCCTTACCGGATGTGACGTAAATGGGGGATAAAACTATGCAGGCCGCATAGAATGTCAGCTTATTGAAATGTTAAATGCGTAAATCCTAATCGTTCAATTATGATTATAACATGTAAAAACTTACGCATGCATACATAAATTCAATATCAAGACAATAGAAAAAAAAAAAACAAAGATTAAGATTAATTCTCGCTACGGAGTGAAACAGCGAAACTTCAAAGTGAATAATTATACTTATTACATCTAGATTTTCCCTTTTTAATGTCAGGATAAAAAGCTAGTAACTTAATCAAATTTTAATATTTTATAAACACCCATACATACTGAAATTGCCTATTATAAATTTAAATGGCCATTTGCTAGTTTTCTGTTTAGAAAATTCCGGCGTATTTGTGACAAACAAGAAAATAAGATTGCCAATGTCTTTTAATGATTGTTTTTCAAGCTTTAATAGAACAATAACAGAATGCATTGTGTCAATACTTACTGATTGTTTTTCATTATGCCGTATAAAAATATTTCAAAGAACCAGTACTAGTGAAGGATATAACTTTATAAATTTTTCGGAAAGAACGAAAACCGTATGGCATTGACTTTTATAAATTTTAGATTCGCAACAGACGATAATAAGATAATTTTGATTGTAAAAATCTATTCTTACGGTTATAAGAATAAAGACCTTTTCCCAGTAACCTATTTCAAAGATAAATAGATGTGCATATATAAGCGCCACTGGGCCATAGCATATTAAATAACAGGGTGCATATGTTGTATATACAAGCGGCACTTGGCTGTGATATCATAAATCGCCAGGGTGTATTTTTTAGAGTTATAACATTACATCAGATTACGTCATTTTTGTTAGTTGTCAAAATATTTATGGTCCGAATTTTGTTATGGATCATCATAGGGACTTTATTGGTCATACCTTACTGATTTTAATTCATTAATAAGAAAAATGTATAATGTCATGAAAGAAGATGTCAATAATAACATATCATATAACGGAAAAAATTGGGCATATCAAATAAAAAAAATACTTGACGAAATAGGTTTTTCTTTCCTATGGCTACAGCAAAACGAAATTAATATATCATTTCAAATAATAAAGAATAGAATATTAGATATATATAAACAAACTTGGTATTCAGAAATAAATAATTCAAGTAAATTACAATCATACAGTATGTATAAGTACGAACTCGAATTTGAAAAATACTTAAATTGTGTAAATATAAATAAATACAGAGTACAACTGACGCAATTTCGGCTATCATCACATAATCTAGAAATTGAAATTGGTAGGCACAACGGAGTTCCAAGAGAAAATAGACTATGTCAACAGTGCAATATGCATGTCATTGAAAACGAATTCCATTTTTTACTCGTTTGTCCAAAATATTATAACCTTCGTAAGAAATTTTTAAAACCATATTTTTGCCGTTGGCCTACACTTCAAAAAATGGAAACTTTAATGTCATCTAAAAATGAAAAAGAACTTAATAATTTGTCAAGATATTTATATTTTTCACTTAAAATAAGAAATTCTGATTAACTTTTATATTGTTAGATCTAAATAAAGACATACCGTAAATAACATATCTGAAAACATATTGTATGACTGTATTTGTATACTCGTATATATATACATATAGATAACAATAACAATTTATTTCAATGTTAAGTATATATCTCATATTGTTAATTGCTAAATCTCATGAAGGTATATTGTTAATAACTTCTCTGAAAACATTTTGTACTGTTTTATGAACAATTTATTGTAAAATGTCTTACACTTTACCTATATTATGTAATAATGGCTATATGCTATATGTAGTTTAATGCCAAATAAAATATTGAATTGAATTGAATTGATTTGATACTCGATCCAGAGTCCTACCAACTGGCACAGTCAAAAATACGTGAAATTATAATTCGGTTAATAACGAATTTCTATGAACGTGTTTCACAACTTGTTTTTTTTTTTTTTTTTTTTTTTTTTTTTTTAAAAAATATTTGATAAGCAGAGTATGAATTTAAAAGTATCAAGTTGAAAATATTACTTTACCAGCTTAGATATATTGGTGTGAAGTACGATTTTTTGAGAGTGCATTTTTTGCCGACACAAATAGTATACAGTCATGTACATTCAAAATAATTTTTACTTTTTATGCCTTTACATTGTTTTGGTTGAAATTACATAGATTTATATTGTTGTTTCTCTTTGTTAATCAAAATGATTTTTAATAAACCATGCAGTATGCAATTAATTATTACGCAGCCCTTTTTCGAAACTACAGAATCCTTACATTTTTGAGACTCAAAATATCTTTTGGGTATTGTATATTAGCAGAGACATAGATACATTATCTATACCACTGGTATTAGCAAGTTATTACGATTTAACTGCCTGGTAAAATTTTCATTATAAAGAATCTAACGAAAATGGTAATCATGATCAGTTACCCAGCAATATGGTCTACTATTAAAACAAATCGTTAACCTTATTATTGTAAACATTTTTATTCATTTCACCAACCTTTTTATGTTACATCTTATTCAATTACACAAAGTTTTGGCAATTTCAATATGCCAATCTTAGAAGAGAAAGAATTAAGATCTTTATATCCCTCTATTACTGTACTTAATCGTATCGGCATTGTCTACCGTATCCCCCAATGACGTCATCCAAGGGCGACAACTTGAATACAGTCTTAAATGAAAGGGTCTATATACTTAAGTTTAATTATTTCAAAATAACCAATATATCAACATGTTATTATTAAACATTTAATTTCATAAATATAAATTTAGAAAATTATCAAAAGAAAAATTATTAAAATCTTATGCCTGAAATCTTCTTTATATTGACAAATTCAATCACTAATAGTATACTTGATATGCTGTGTTTAAATGTAATTCAAAATGTAACAAATTATAATTTCATGTACTACTAAAAAAGGGAAATAACAAATTTATATCCTAAGTGTCAAAAATCAGAACATTTATAGCTATTTATAGCTTTCGAATTCATGTACAGCAGAACTGCTTTCCGGTTCTCATTCATTGATATGACATGCTTCGAATCAATGAAGGGGAACCAATATAGAAATCGAAAGGAGTTCTTGAATGCGGATTTATTTTAAGATGTAAATCGTAGGGATTAATTTATCAAATCCATGGACCCATGGACAAAAAAATAGTAAACACAAATAGCAATAAATCTACAGAAGACGAAAAATAAGAGAACGAAATATTACTGTCAAAATGCAAAATTAAATTTCTATAAAACGAATATGTAATGAAAAATTAACTGAATAACGATATCCTGAAATAACAAAAAATTTACTAAATAAAACAACAAAAAAAGAAAAAACTTACCTTGCACAAGCTTAAACATTTACACAACAAGAATAAATTTGTCTGTCATAATGACCTTGTACGTCTTAACACGTCTAAATGTGAGTCCCCAAGAAGATTTAAAATCGTTCAATACATAGTTACCCTAAGCAGAAATTGTGAAACATATCTTTCACGCACGATTTTCTTGCATTCCAGAACGCATGTATAACAAAATATAATGGCTCGTAATATCAAATGTATAGAACATAAATAAATTTGCACTTTATCACAAAAATCTAACTTTCTTATTACTGGACAGAATTTTATGAAAACTGTGTCAAAATGCTTGGAATGAAACCAAGAAATTTAAGCAATAAATAGAAATACTGAAATAAGTTATTTCACTCGATAACTCTGAATTTACAAAAAAGATAATGCAATAATTTACATTGGATTTAGTATAAAATTGAGGTTCGGCATGAAAACAAAATACTACAATTTAAATTTTTACTGAAAGCACTTCTGAGCATTTACGAAATGGTTTACTTTGTGACACTGTACTAATTGCTATGAAACGTAAATTGTTGTTATGAAACGGAAATGGTTGCAATAGCAAGGCATTAAGTGTTATATAAGTCAATTTTATAATGGAAAGTGGTTGCTATGTCATTCAGAGGTTACTATGGATGTTAGCGGTTACTATAGAAATCACTGGTTGCTTTTTGTAAAGTATGGTTTATGGTATTTATCTATTTTATGATCACATCCGTGTTATTTGTGCCGTGTGGCGGCTGTAAAAAGTCACCCCGTACATTTAATCAATGATGTTATATTTTCGATCCTTGAAGATCGTTCAGCACGACATTATTGTTGTGCTTGTGGTATTTTTAGTTTCAACTTTTCGGCATTTTCTAGTTGGGTGGTTCCAATATTCCTACTTGAATAATGTTGAATCACCCTTAGGATATGTTGCCTGCTTTTTAAATTTGTCTTTTGGCGTCTTATCTGTGATACGCAGGCTTCATAACCTCTGATCCCCTTTCAAAATTCCATTTTATTTAGTTCCGCCCATTGTTTTCTCGTTTAGGGCACACGCTTTTTATTACTTGGGGACCATACGCCGCTTTTCATGGAATGGCACGGAAGTGTCACATTGAAGGTTCCATGATAACCGCCGTATGAACACATCTGCGGATGTTTCTAAATTCAAAATTTTACTATTTCATGTTTAAATGTTGAATTCTGCTTAAGCCGGTGCTAGGGGGCGTGGACGGTAACTTGCACTTTCCAGTATCGTCCATGAACAGGCTCAATCAAACCGAGCCTGCAATATTTTCAATCTTGCCGTGTTGGGCTTTCTTTAGGGATTCTGTATTTATCTATTTCATTGGAAAGTCAATGATTGCTATTGTAGTCCGTGTTTACTATGAAAAGTCACATGTAATCTATGTTTCCCCGGGGTCGGGGAAATTTTGCCGCCAGAGCTATAATTTGATTTTTTTACATCCACCAGTCTTTGTTTTGTGTTAAATATTGTAAGATATAGCGCTTAAAGTTTTCAAATAGGAAATTTTGGGAGCAAAAAAGAAATTTTTTTTTCGTTTTAATTATATATATCAAAATTAGCCCCGCCAAAAGGGGTCAATAATTTTCCTTATTTCCCAATTTATGTAAATAATTGACCCATTTTGGCGGGGCTTATTTTGACCCCAAAGCTACAATTTGAATAATGTTAATAGAAGTTCACTAGAAAACGTTTCATACTAAATATCTGCGATCCAGCCCTTGTTGTTTTGATTTTTGTATTTTTTTTACTTTATGCATATCAGAAAAATAATTATAACCCTCGGTTAATTTTGTCACCTAGCTTATAATTTGAGGAGTTTTTTTAGTGGTCCTCCAGATAATTTCTTTGGAAAATATTTATGCTCTAGGTCTTATCGGTATTTTTCTTATAATTCCTTTTGGTTGCGATGACAACCTGATTTATTGACGGAATCCATATAACCCTGGACAATATGGTTGAAATTTGACCAGTGGTTTTTAACAATTAAGATTTTTAAGTTCACTATATCATGTATATAACACACCCACCAACACAAACACACGCACGATCGTACACACACGCACACTCATGCACGAAAGCATGCAGACACACACAAACACACTGGCAAATCGCTAATTTTGCAATCGAATAGCAGACGTATTAAAGTGAAACTGATAAATATACATGGATTATAGACTGTTTGAATATGTTGTTTTTTCCAACTATTCTGCAATTCCATCATCTTGAAGAAAGCTTCAATAAGCGTTACTAAATAATGTAAAATTGCACCGAAGATTTCAACCAAAAACAACAGTTTATTTCTTTCGGAGTAGAAAATTCCTCATTACCAATAACATTGTTTTTTTTTCATGAAGGAATTAAATTTGTCTCAGCACTTCAGTAATAACTTAATTTAATGTTGTTTTTTTTAGATATATATGGATATTGTATTTAAGATATCCAGACTTGATTCAAAATTTTTTTTGAGAATTACCGAATTAAACACAAATATTTTGATTATTTACCACTATATTTTTGAGAATAACTTAAGACTAATATTTGGATTATTTATACTGTTGTAGGTGAATCAAAGACTCAAGATAGAAGCTGCACCTCAACAGAAACAGTTAGAATATGAAAAAGCTAAATCAGGTATGTTATTTTCTCCTTGCTAAAATAGAAATGTCCCCTAAAACACAATTGTTAGAATACACAGAATGGAAACGTATTTCGGTCGTCTAACCTACGATAAGAAATTACACATGTTAACCAATACTAATTTAGTGCTAGGAGATGAAGACTATATTTATACAAATATATCGAGTAAACGTCCGTCATTCTTCGGGTAAGGACCTCCAACATATTAGTATGAATACACAAAACTGATACGGTATTTCGGTCTGACCGACACTAAAATACTTAACATGTAAACATATAGTAATTTATTGCTAGGCGTTGATGACTATAGTTTAACAAATATATCAAATACATCGAGTAAAAGTCCACCTACATTAAGCATATTTACAGACATAACAGGTAACAGAACATTATTGATATGCTTATTATTATGTTAGCGGAAACCAAAAGTACAAATTGTTAACCTGTTGCCATTTATTCGGATATTGTAAACAGTGAGCATCTCCGCATATTTTAAATTTGATTATGATTGTCTGACATAATTATATCCAATCAAAATTTACCGAAAAAGACTTCATGTGGATGTTATTTCTTTTTTTTGTTGTTGTTGTTGTTGTGTTTTTGTTGTGTTTTTGTTAAGCATTCCTAAATTCTCCCAATGTGAAACCAAATGAATAGTAGTTAATATTTATAATGTTAGTTTAAACATCTTAAAATACTTGAGCAGCATTATTTATATTAAAAAAAGGGTTTGAGCCCATGCGGCTAGCGATTATTATATTTCAAGTCCGACGTGTTAATCACTCACCCATGTTATCACATGAAAACATACTTTATTTTCCTTTGAGCGTAACATCCACATGCGTGGAGGAACTTTAATATAACTCAAGAAAAATGTTCTCCAAAGTAAGGAGTAGTCTCGCGCTTAAAATTCAGATGTATGTAACAAAGGTCAAGGTCACAGCTATGGGTCAAATGTTAAATAAACATATTTGTTTGCGCTTTATCTTGCTTATGCTTTGAAGTTTAATGCTTTGTGGTCAGAGTATTTTTAAGTTAAGTCCTTTTGTGGTGAGGTCGACTTAGTCGCCACTTTTCACCTTTTGGGTTCGGTTTATGTGCGTCCATTGGTTTCTGTGTCCGTCTATATTTATCCTGTCTATATCTTGCTCATTCTTTGAAGGAATACAAAAAAGCTTGATACAAATGTTCACCATGATGGGATGGTGTGTCACATGCAAAACCGCTGCTAAAAGATTAAGGTCACACTTGGGAGGTCGGACCTAATCCTGTGTCCGGGGCGTAACTTCTACATGCCTTGATGGGTTTTAATATTATTTTTGACAAATGATATCCATAGTTAGGCAGACTGTCGCGCGAAATATTCAGGTGCCTTTGGCAAAAGTCAATGTCTTACTTTAGGAACAAAGATTTAAGAACAATTTAAAACATTAATTTGTGATTATAACTATATATCTGAAGATATTGGGCTTATATGTTCACGTTTAAAACACGAGCAGGTTCGACTTTCTACCCTTGGGCATGTCTTGTTTTGCAAACAAAACAAATATATCAAAACAAAACAAAGGATGTTGCTTGACGTCAATAAGTACAGTCTTTCGTGTAATCTATTAGGTGATCAGTCCCGTAAGGCTTTTTCGCCAGCCCCATTATTGAAAAATCAGTGTCTGTGCTTGTTTGTCAGAAGATGTATCTAACGCGTCTCCAATGTCACCAACATTAATTCAACTTTGGCAAAGCTTACAGTAATCTGCATATACATTATTGTACCACATTCGTCGATTTACATGTTATATGGTTGCGAACCTTGCAATAGACTCTGTTCACATCACTGGACGTGTCGTATGATTATAGTAAAATTATGATATATGTTTTTTACGGCTTCTTTGCCTGTTGATAAGGACAAGAATTGAAAAAATAAAAACTGACGAACCCCGTTATAATGTTTAGAGCAAACTTTATATTATTTATTCGATAGTGCCACTATAAAATATGCATGTATCTACGTATTGGAAAGCTTTCTTGAAAGGTTTTTATAACCAAACGTACTTTACCGGTCCTTCATATCAGCAAAAGGCGTAAAGGCCCATTAAGACTGAAATACTTTCCTTTAACGCCCTTCATAATTTCCAAAAGGATACCCCTTGGCCATTTACCTTGTCGTCACATGTACTTCACTAAAAGTTATCTTGTGTTTTGTATGGAAGTCAAATACCACTTTTTTACATTTCCTATCTTTATCACATATTAGTTCATATTCAGTGTACTCAGTGCTATTGTCATAAGGCAATAAACATGCAAATATTCTAAATCGATTATTACAACAGGAGGAAATGACTAATCATTTCTGAGGTATTATGTGTCTTTAAAGGAAATATATTCAATTCCTATTACAAAGTTACTGACCGCCTATTGTTGTAAAAGCGATAATAAGAAAATTGATCAGTCGCAATGTCTCCAAGAAGGGGGGTGTAGTGGTGTCCTTTTTTAAAAATCAAGTTTGTTATGAATTAATATTTGCTTAGGGTGTTCTGAAGTTACATACAGTTTGATAATTTTTTTTACATTACAACCACTCTACAACAGCCAGCGGCCGGACAGTCCAAGATTGGCTATTGTAGAGAGATAGCTGTTGCTAGACAGAAGAAAATTTCTTACATGATGACAGACGAACATAGTTTGAACATAGCCTATGTTGACGTCATTTAGGGTTTGTCTCATAGCGTAAAGTGTTCTAGATAATAATGAAATATTGATTATTCTTATTTAATTACAGAATGTTTTCTAAATGTCACCATTAATTTTAAATGAAAAATGAGAACAAAGTTTGTGTCAGAAAGGCAATTTTACTAGTAAACTACTGTTTAAAAGAATCGTCAGTTAAAACCTATTTGAAGTCAAATGCCAGTTACCTCTTTATAAATGAAAGTTTTGTTGAAAACCCAGTATCTCCTGAATGCAAGTTTTAGAACATAAATATATGTATGTGTCTTCTTATTTATGATGAGAAAATGAAATAAACTATTTTAAATTTTTGCTTTATAATTGAATGTACAGTAATAAAATTTGGTAAAAATGTATATCATACAGGTTTTTTAATGGACAGAAAATAATATCTTTATGCGGTTTATTATAAAAATGTTATTTTGGTTTAAAATTTCAAATGCGACTTTCTTATAATAACAAAATGACATATGGGTTTGTAGAATTAAGCAAACGCACATCCATTATAAGCTTAAAATTTAGAGCGATTGTGTAAACAGGTGACTATTGGCCAAAAGTGGTTTATAACCAAACGGACGAAAACATTTTACTTAACAGGTAAAATAGCCTAACGTGTATAATTTGCGGGTCATAAGTTAAAATATCGACTGGTCATAGCGGACGTATAAAATCTTGATCTAATACGAGGAGATGATGGTGAATTGTTTCAGGATATACTCTCAGAGGGAGAAAATAATATTTCATTGACACAATTACCGATGGTGAACATACAACAACCTCTGAATTACGAAAAATGTACAGATGCACAACTGTGCTGGTCATTTTGTAGCCCAACATGTTGTTGACCAGGCGTTCTTGTTATATACGATGACTGCCCTTCATTAAGACAGACATCTATGCAATATCAGTTTGTTAAAAATCGGTCGGTATTGCAGTCGAACTATGAAAAAAAGTCATTTTGTAGAAATTAAGCTATATTGCGGGAAAGCACCATTCGTGTGTGAGATGATTATTTATAAGCATTGATGTAAACATTAACAGGAAACATTTTCTAAACATTTAAAAAGTATTCACAAAATATTGCTTACCCTTCTAATCTTACATAGAAATACTGTATACTCCCCATCCACATTCATAAGGCAGAAATATGGTAGTTGGCAGTCTGTAAAATATGTTTATCTTTTTGCAGACAAAGCATTGAACCTAGGACTGTTTCCTGTTATATGTTAACTGATAAATAACATGGGCAGAAAAAGAGCAACACTGTTAAAACCGACCTTTCTAAAGTCATTTTTTTTTCCTGAATTTTCTTGTTTATATAAAGATATCGTGCAAAATTTAAGGTGTTCAATTTTTTTACCATATGGTAATCGACCATTCCAGTAGGCGGAGCTTCATTCTTCCCATAAGGTAACTGCAATATTGACCACTTAATAGTTCACTTAATAATTGAACTTGATAGATATTGTGCACAATACAAAAATTATACCGATAAGTGAATAATTGGATGAAAGGCACTGGAAAGGGTAGAATAAACTAAAATATAATTTCACGTATTGTAAAAAGTGTATGTATTTTTTATAATTTCACAGTGAAGGTCTAATTTTCAAAAGTTCTTGTTTTTCATTAAACTTTGTTTATTATTATAATCAACGCTTCCTACTTCATAAAAAAGACAAACCGATAGCCTTAGACTTAAATGTGTTTAAATGGGATATGCGTATACCAACTTATTGGATTTGCAATCCGTAAGCTAATCTGTATGTAATAACTGGGCACTGCTAAGAGAATCGGCAGAAATTTTGAAGACAGTCATTTCAATGTTTCTCGTGGCGGATTTTGAAGGGTGTGAAAATATCACCCACGGTTTTACTACGGTATTCCGTAAAAAGCGCGAAACTAGACAGTACGTCGGGTGAAGTTCGACGATACGATGTTGAAAATAAGACGGTATGATGGTGACAATGCGATGGTGAAACACGACGTTACGATGGTGATCGTCCATCGTACTGTAGAAACTTTACCATCGTACTGTCGCAATGTAACAATTATATATACTTTAATTTCTTGCAGTTGGTCTTCAGCTTCACTATGTAGGTTACATATTATTGATGACATGTTTTTATAATAAGGTAAAATATAGTATTTTTCTTGTAAATTATATAGTATATGTATAATACATTTTTTGTAAATTAAAATGACAGTGAAACTTGTAGCTTGTTATAGTTATGCCATGTACGTTGTATATCTCAAAACGAAAGAAACTAGATATTGTTTAATCGTTTGGGGTTATTCCTAAGAAGGTTGAATAACTTGTCGCTTATTAATAGTCAAAATGACCTGTTCTGCAGTGTATCGTCCACCTAAAAGAGGTAGGAAAAATAATACCATACATTTGAACACGTGTCAGTTGTCATTGAATTGTCGTTTGCTTTAAAATTGAAAATGATTATTCCGTAGACGAATAGAATAGTCGATTTTCCGACATGTTTTTTAACGTAAAGTGTTTCCAGTACATTGATCGATGCTATATAATCATATAGCGGCAATTTAATTGTACCCCACCACAAAATGTGGGGGCTTTAATGGATTCGCTTTGTCGCGTCCGTCCGTCCGTCTCCGTTATGGTGTCCGCTCTATTTTCTTCAAACTTGGCTTAAATGTTCACCTCAACAAAGGAATGTGCAGAACCCATGATGTTCATGTGTCAGCTCAAGGTCAAGGTCACAATTGAAGGTCAAATATCAAACAATCAAATATAAGACAGTATGTCGTGTCCGCTCTGTAAGTCCTACACCAATTGAAAGATTTTGTTCAAACTTGGCTCAAATGTTCACCTCAACAAGGGGATGTGCAAAACCTATGTTGCCCATGTGTCAGCTTAAGGTCAAGGTCACAATTGAAGACCAAATATCAAACAATCATAGTTAAGACCGTATGTCGTGTCCGCTCGTTAAGACTTAGTCCTACACCAATTGAAAGATTTTCTTCAATCTTGGCTCCAATGTTCACCTCAACAAGGGAATTTGCAGAACCTTTGTTTCCCTTTTGCCGGCTTAAGGTCAAGGTCACACTTGAAGGTCAAAAATTGACTTAGAAAATATTTTTAAATTTTAAAATGTTTTTGAATATTTCTGAAACTAGAAAAGTTATTTGCTTGAAACTTAAAACATATATAAAATGTGTCACAATCAAAATATACAGGACAAGTTTCATAACTCTGTATTGCATTTTGACAAAGTTATGCCTCTTTTTAAGTCTTCAAATTTACATACAATCAAATATTAAACAATGCGTTGTGTCCGCTCTATAAATCCTATAGTAATGGAACTTTCCTCAACAAGGATATGTGCAGAACCCATGTTAACTTTGTGCCGGATTAAGGTCAAGGTCATACTTGAAGGTCAAAAATTGATTTAGAAAATGTTCTTAAATTTTAACATGTACTTTAATATTTCTGAAACTAGCTTGAAACTTAAAAGACAAATGAGGTGTCACATGTACGATATGCAGGTCAAGTTTCATTACTCTGTATTGCATTTTGACATAGTTATGTCCCTTTTTAGTCTTTAATATTACATACAATCAATACTAGGCAATATGTCGTGTCCGCTCTATAAATTCTCTATAAAAGGATTTTCTTCAAAATTGACTCAAATGTTCACCACACTGGGCAATGGGCAGAACCCATCTTAGCCTTGTACCAGCTTAAGGTCAAGGCCACATTTGAAGGTCAAAAATTGACTTAGAAAAGTTCTGAAATTTTAACATGTACCTGAATAATTCTAAAACTAGAACAGATAATCATTTGAAACTTCAAATATATACGAGGTGTTGCAAGTAAGATATGCAGGTCAAGTTTCATAACAAAAAAGGGGTGATAACTTTGTATCGTCTTTTGACAAAGTTAAGCTCATTTTATGTCTTTAAACTTATTTGCTATAATATTTCTTAAACCAGAACAGATATTTACTTGAAACTTTAAATTTATATGAATCGGTACAAGCAAGCTAAGATGACGAAAATTCTACAATTCCATTGAATTATGGCACAAGTTATGCCCCTTTTAGGCTTAGAAAATGTTCTGATATAACCATTAATACTTAAATGTTTCTGAAACTAGAACAAATATTCACTTGAAACTAAAATGATATATGAAAGGTCACAAGTAAGCTCAGTTATAATGCAAAGGTTTTCCACTCTTAATCGCATTTTGACATAATAATGCTATTTTCTTTACTTTACTGCTTTTGTGTGTTTTAGTACATTTGGAAAATGAAAGGTTATTTGTAACTGTTTCGAAGATGATTTGACAATATATATTTATACTATTACCTGTACAATTTGTCTCTTTTTTTCACCAGTGATAATTTCTTTTTATGTGTATGTATTTGTGCCACTAAAGTTATTCCCTTAACCACCTTTCCAAGTCGTCTTCTGTCAAGGACATTGGTGGGGGTATGAATCGTATTCAGCGATAGTTCTAGTTCAAAAGGCTTTTACAGATATAAAGCATCAAATTGCTTTACAAGATCAACAAATTCTGAATATTTTACTCTTCCTTTTATGCCACAAACATTTAAAGTACCAATATTTTTAAAAATTGATATTTCACTGATCCCCGTATGTCTTAGGTTTTAACATAGCGTTACCGTGATTCAACAGCTGATAAGTTAAAAGCTATTTTGGAACTGCTACAAGTTTTGTGTTGTATCAATAAAGGGATATTTGGATCCGTTACCTCTAGTGGTTGACCTTGATGAACTGATCGACCGACGTTGTGTTTGATGGTCACGTGAAGCTGGACTACCACTACGTAATCTGCAATTTTAGTTTTGTTCCGTCCGGAAAAGTTATCTTATAAGAATCTTACACCGGCTGCCAGTACAAACCTGAATATCTAGCTCGAGGGTAACTGTTAAGCGATAACTCGGCAGAGCCTCGTTACTGCCGTAAACAGTCACCCTCGAGCTAGATATTCCGGTCTGTACCGGCAGCCGGTGTAAGATTCTTATAATATATAATGTTTGAATCTGAAATACATTCCAACTGGAACACGTTGTCTTGGCTTGGTTGATCTTTGTGGTCTGCGTCATTTGAAGTTATCATAGATGTAACAGCACCCTGTTCCCGTTTTTGTCATTTGGCGTTTAATTCCGTCTTGTTTGATATGATACAGTCAATTATTTTATGTCTAACGTCTGTAATTTTTTTTGATTGCATTTTTAAACTAAGAAAGTTTTGGAAAATATCTTTCTCAGTGTTTGACAATTAAAGAAGCAAGATAATCAATGCTGACGTTTCGCGTTCCATGTATTTTGCGCAGCATGCATCTGTCACTTTTGATAAAAAAATGTGACTGAGTTTAGAAAAACCGTCAAATTTATTCATTAATCATTGTCATATCGTAATGTTTATTCAAAATACATTGCTCGAGCCTCTAACGGGAATCGAATCCATATGTGAATCAGCGACATTAATTGTACATAAACAACTCATATTTCTTAAATAAATCTTTAGACAAGTATGACAGAACCACCTGGCCATACAACAGAAGTAAAAGATTAAATAAATACAACAAAATTCACATATATGCCACCGTAAACAATTGCCCCTTTGTGGCTTGTTTGATTATTAGATATCGCGTGCACGCTGCTGCAAGTAGATATACATTGTTCCTTACTCTCACGAAAAATAAATATGTCAAAACATCAATTCATTTTGTCGATACATTAGCAACAGTAACTCTATAAGATTTATTATATATATTTCTTTCAAACAACGAGAAAGAACAGATACCTAGTTAGAAATCGCTTTTTTATCTTGTGTGTATGTATTCCTCGGTAAATACTATCGAAATGAGCATAAATGTACTCATTTCAAAATCCAGTGACGTCACGGAATGGAGTCGGCGACAAACTCAGATGGCAGGAAATAATCAGAAAATGTTGAATTATTCCTACACAGCTACGCAATTTTAAAAAGTTATCGGTGGTATTTGATGCATTTATGTATTGTTTATCGAAATGGCCCGATAGATTATTTTGATCCGATGTTTTGTTGATTTGTACGGCGTAAATTATGTTGGGTGGGGAAAAGGCGTTTCATTCATACTGTATAGGGGGTATAGTTTGGATATTATTATTTACAAAAAATGATGAAAAAAAATTGGAATCACCTAAAAACTAGTTTTTCCATGTTAACATGTGATCTTTACACTAATTTTGGTGAAAAATTGTTGTTTTGTAACATTTATAATTTTTTTAGTTAACCCGTTCCCCCATGAGCATATTGTGAAAAATGGCCGTTTTCACTGAAAAGCCTCCTCTTACAAGTTCAAACTGCTATGAAACTATTAAAAATTGTTCAATACTAATCAAACTTGGCACAAATGTTGACTTTTGACCATTACCTTTATAACGACATGCTCAATCTTAAATTTCCTGTTACCATGGCAAGGAGGGAACATCTCAAAATTGCCAAAAATCCCTATTTTGCCTCGATTTCTTCCATCAATATATATTTCAAAGTGCTGCAACTTTTAAGGAATTGAGATAGAGTCAAAGGCTTTTCAGCGTTGGTTACACGTTACATTATGATCGACCTGGGGTCATTTTAAGCCTCTCACAAGTCCAAAATTTTCTTGGCGATGAAGGGGACTCCGCCCCCTTTTAACTCCCCTAACAGAAGGGGACACATCCCCCTTCTGGCGACCCCCTGATGTATCTTTTGGATGGGGGGGTGGCGCCGAAAAAGTGCTCAATTTTTTTAGCAACATTTATCAAACGAAATCATGTGTTTGGGGCTCAACTACGACATTTTTTCACTCTTTGAGGCCTACAAAAAAGGGGGGGGTCGAAAGTGCGTTGTTTTGCGTATATATGAGGTAAAGGGTTAATACTGATAGAATTTCTTTTCCAGTGCTTGAACAAAATTTAAAATCCACCTTTCTACGAAATTCACTTTTTGAAGATAGACTTATTTTGTAATTTTTGCAGTTTTATGAATTGCATGATAAATAGAAAAACATACTAGATTCTACTGTCTTTTGATATCAATTTATAATCAGCCTCTGCTGATATGGGTAGCCTTATTAATTCGGCGTGAACGGTTTGGCCCAAACAGACTTTTACAGACTTTTTTTCTTATTGTCAAACCGTTACTTCAGTAGGCCTACGCTTAATTTTAACTGTCATTTTCACGCACGGAAAATCTACCGGCATCACTATCGATAGTTTGGACTGATTTTTACTGCTTAAACCCAAGGGGACCCGGCACAGTGTTGCTTAAACCTGAAAGTAACTTCAATGTCCCAAGGGCCTTTTTCCTTCTATAGCAGGGGCCGGTATAGGGCTGCTTCCCCAAAGATAAATTCTTTAAAATCATGCAGATTTCCCCAAACATTGAATTTACATCAAGTTTTTTCTTCCCCTTTTGCAAATATACAGGGTAATTTTCCCCCAAAATCAAGGGCTGGGCTGCTTCCCCAACTTGTGAAAAAAAAAAACCTTGACTCCCCTAAAAATCAATGGAATATAAATTCTAGTACTTCTCTAAGAAAAAAATATTGGATTGTACCTGTCTTAACGCATACATGCGATTTATTTCAAATTTGTACTGCCTACAATATCTTCGGCGGACTTGTTATGACGTCATCATATAAAAAGTCGATTCCGTGAAAGCTGGTAGTAGCTACCAGTGTATCTAGCATGTAAGTGTGGGTTACGCATGAAGAGTAAATTTCAAAAAAAAAATCTAGAAAATAGATCTAAATCTTTTCATTATTATTTTTATATAAATGTGTGCATCATTAAATAATATTGAAAAGTACCAAGGTGTTTAACCTAAAATGCAATGGTTGCAAATAGACTCCGTACAAGTAGGCAGGACTACTGTTGTTAATTTTTTTTTGATGTTTTAATTCTCAACATGTATCAAATTGATAGTTTGCCTTCTTGTTTACTACTAATGACTGTAAATGGGGTCACATTCGGATAAAATACTGACTTTATTAATTTTACATGCATATTTATATGACAATTAAGAACGTAAAATAATTATGGTTGTAAACTATTTGAAATACGCTTCAAATTATTCAGTATTTGTACAAATCATATTTAAAGAGTTCTATTTCACCGATGATATATAATACCATATTAAACTTACTGATAAATGTCCTATTGACATACTTTATTAATTTACTAAAAAGGAACTTTATTGTGATTCAGCCATATGCTGTTGTAACTATAAGGGAAGGGTCACATATTTTAATTGAAATAAATTTTAAGTAGAATCATTGAGAAGATTAGAATTTTCAAATGAACAGCTTAAGAGACTTATACATGTATATAGGTGTATGTCTTGTTGTTTCATGTTGTTTGGTGACACTTTTGTTTGTGTCCCTTGTTGTTTTCTCGTCTATGGTAAGTATCTTCCCTTTTGCCTTTATTCCCCCCTTCTCCGAATTTCCTATCCCCTTTCCCTGTGCCAATTTACTTAGAGGGCCTACTAATCATTTATTTATTTGTTTTGTTTGATTTCCTTGTCGGTTACTATTATTTCTGCATATGTATCATTTTAGTGATAAGCCTGACCGTGCTCTCCCTTGCGCCTTATCCTGTTTTTGTTTAGGATCGTCCTGACTCCTTGCCAATGGTTCTTGGTCCTGGGTCGTGTGGAGGTTGCGTTCTTCCCTTGTTGATCTTGTTTATCATATTTGATACATGTATACCGGACCGTAACGAACGGATAATGATTATCAATACAAGGTTCGGCAAGCAAGCAAAGAAATGTCAAGAAAACAGAGAAAACTTATCCGCCCACCCCCCAAAACACGAAAAAACGCAAGAAAATGCAAAACCTCAATACATATGAGTGCCAAAGACGGCTCTATTAAGTACAAGTGCTCCCTTGCGCCGGTTTAAACCAGGGAAAAAGTGGATTTTAGGGAAAGTGTAGGGAAATTTCCGTTTTTAAATATAGTGTAAAATGGGGAAAATTTGGGGAAATCGGAGATGTTGGACGTTTTTTCATCTGAAAGACAGTATACAAAATCGAATGTAAATTACGGGAATTTTATGAAAGCCCGTATTTTACAAATATAGGAATTTTTAAACAATCCGTTTTCTGAATACAAAATTTTACTTATATAAAAATTTATTTTTAAATACCCTTTTCCTGTAAGAGTAAAGAAAAATTGATCATATTTTGTCAACATTTGCATTAAAAAATGAAAATTTCCCGGGAGTTTTTAAAGGCGTCAATTGCGCAAAAAAATTCGTAGTGCCAAACGGAAAAGAATCCCCTGTAATGCGAGGTGGTATTCTGGGTTTTTGTTTTTTAGGCATACACCCGCAGATAAATAGCGAAATACTTTACAATTGCGATTGACGATTAGATAGTACTGTTTTGCATTTTGCATCTATGGTGAATCATGTTATTTTGTTATTTCCTTTTCATTATCATTATAATATTTTATAATGATAAGCCAAACATGAGAAAATGATAAAGTTGAAATTGTGATGTTCAAAACATGAATTAATTATAATAAAATCGTGAATCTGTGAAGTTGAAATCGCGAAAGTTAAAATAATTGTGAAATCACGAAGATGAAATCGGGATTGTCCACACAGCAATTAAATTTTACGTTGATATATGTCCTATAAAAATAGGCTATACATAATATAATACATGTACTTGCATATGTAAAAAAAACAATGATATTTCATTCATTCATTCATTCATTCATTCATTCATTCATTCATCCAATCATTTAATCATTTATCTATTCATACATTCATTCATTCATTCATTACTCATTTATTCATATATTTCTTATTTCTTATTTATTTATTTGTTTATTTATTTAATCAACCAATCATTCATTCATACATTCATTCATTCATTACTAATTTATTCATATATTTCTTATTTATTTATTTATTTATTTATTTATTTATTTATTTATTTATTTATTTATTTATTTATTTATTTAGTCTTTATTTCAGGAAACGTTCCTTTACACAAGTTTTGAATAGAAATCTTATGAAGTTCCGAATTCCCCAATTTTGATTCTTTTAGCGCGGTCTCATTTATGACATAATATTGTGTAATAGCCACGTGCTGTATTGCCATAATCGAAGACAATACTGATTAAGCCGGATATTGATCCGGATATTGATCATAAACGCAGCAGGGTATATAGAGTGTCGGTTTTCTCCGATAAGGTAAGTTAGCGCGATTGGTGTTGAATGTCTTAACGGTATTTTTTACTGTCAATTTCTAATATAATTCATGTACGAAATAAGAGAATTAAATTGTGATCACATAGCCGAGTCTCTCTGTGATTTTGTTCCAGATATAATAAAGACTCTATTAAAATGAAACAGACATCAAAGCTGCTGTATTTTTTCCAATGTTTTTCAGCGTCGTATCGTTGTTATCCTTTAATTTGGCGGAATTCGTCATTTAAACAAGACACATTTAAGATTTATCTTAAAGTAAACTTTAAAGTACCCTGCCGCCAGGTCCAATTATATCTAAGTTAACAAGCTAGAATCAGATGGATGTCACTGGGGTGTATGTACATGTATTGTTGATAGATGATGTCAAATTATTCGAAAAAGCATATCTTGAAAAATATCATCATCATCTCCCGAGTTTCCTCGTCTCCCATCAACCATGTTTCTGCATAATTCGGTGACTTGAACATTGTTCAGGACAGGGGAACATGACCGTGCTATGTACATGATGTAAATTAACATTTGTTACTTTGTTAAAATAAAATTATGTATCTAGGAAACAGTTTTTGTAAAAGTAAATTTCTGTTTAAAAAAATAAAAATTGCCGTAGTTTGATTTAAAAACTCAAGTTAAGAACATACTAAATTATATATTGATAGTAAAATCACTTTTTAAATTGGACTTTCGAATTTTTACCGATACTCCAAATATTCTTATACTAATAAAGTTTTTATTTTAATTATGAAATCCCGCAGATAATGTGAAAGGATCTTTATACTTCATGTATGTGTATAAGTAAGTAAGAAAGTAAGTAAGTAATTCATTTATTTTAATGGGGGATACGGACAAACCCCCCCCCCCGGTCGAAAGCCCCCCCCCCCATCTAAAAAATGACGAGGTGGACAAAAGCCCCCCCATGAGATAAATTTACACGTAGGACAAAAGCCCCCCCCCCATCAAAAATACAGGTAGGACAAAAGCCCCCCCCCCCTCCTCCAGTAAATCTCCGTCTATTGAGAATCTCGTCAGTTTAAATCTGGAACTTGATGTATTTTAACAAATAAATGCAATTGTTTTAAAAGATAATTTACATTAAGATTTAAATTTAAAGGTACAAAAGTTCTAATTTGATTTATTGTGTAATTCGTACTTATAATTCATTGATGATATGAATGTTTTTATGTTTACTTTATTATTATTATTATTATTATTATTATTATTATTATTATTATTTATTATTATTTATTATTTATTATTATTATTATTATTATTATTATTATTATTATTATTATTATTATTATTATTATCATTATCATTATTATTATTATTATTATTATTATTATTATTATTATTATTATTATTATTATTATCAAAAATAAACCGATTGAGCATTAGAATCAAAGTTTGCCTATGAAAAAGTATCAATGTTGTGTTATAACATGTATGCAAAGTTATCGTTTATGGATACATGATATTTCCAATTTAATATTGCATTATTTTGGATTTAATAAAAGGTCTTAGTATGCTGGTTTCTTCCGCATTATCACCGACCTTAGTATAAATCCGTGGCATTATTAATGCCCAAATGCTTTATTAAGGCATATCACGCGTTTTAAAAAACAGCCAATGAGTTTAAAGCGTTGGTTTTGTATCACGTAAATCCTATCAACCAATCAGAAATAGCGCGGGCGAAATGAAAAAAAAAAAAAACGGGATTGGAAATGGATAGTAATTAATTCAAATTTGAAAAAAGGTAGGTTAAAAGTTTTTTATCTTGATATCAAAAGCGCATAGAATAGTTTTTTTGGTGTTTTTCAGGGGTTAAAATGGTTTTTTTTTTGAAAAATTTAACATGTTTTATCGTTTCGCTTTTCCCAATATGGCCGGGTTAGATAATTAAAACGGGATTATCCCAAAATTTGATGGGGGTTACGAGTTTG